>NC_042615.1:439029024-439329024 GCF_901001135.1 Rhinatrema bivittatum | reverse complement strand
TAAGCCCACAAGCAGCCTCTCACCTTTCCTTCCTGCCTGCCAGCTGCTCCAATGCAGTTCTTGTGGTCTGGAGCCACCGTCGTTCCACCTTGCAGCCCAGAGGCCGCCCACGCTATTCCTCTGCATGGCGGGCCATGCCACCGTGCTCTGATGTGGCTAGGAGGCAACCAACGCTGTCTTCATGCGGCAGGAGCCGCTGCCATGTTCCGAGGTGGGCCCGCCACCGTTGCTTCTCTGCCTTGCGGCCTGGAGGATGCTGCTGGGGTTTCCCCGTGGCCCAGAGGATGCCCACATTTGCCTTCTGCATGGCAGGCCTTACCGCCATGCTCCTATGGCCTAGAGGTTGCCACTTACCTTCTCCCACGGCCAGGAGGCCATCACTGAAGCTACCACCCGCAGCGGACAGAGCCCCCGTCGTGGGACCTTCCCTGGCAGGGAATGCTGCCATTTTTTCTCCTTTTCCGCAGCCTGGAGGCCGCCCTGGAACTCCTCCTCCTCTTGCACAGCAGGAGGCTGCCTTTACAGCTGGGCCTTGCTTCTTGGCCTAGTGCTGCTTCAGCTCCTTCCTCTCAGCTTGGTTGCTGTCCCTGGTCCTGCCTCCTTAGGCACGGGGCCGCGCCTCTCTTCAGGATTTAAAGGATCAGTCCTCCTGGCTCCTCCTCATGATGTTATCCTGGGTGTTTCTCTTCAGCCCTTCAAAAGGGCTCAGCCTTCAGTTCCTCTTCTCCTTCGCAAGGAGTCAGTTCTGGAGTTGGATTGCTCCTAAATCCTCCGTTCCAGCTCTTTGGTCCAGGAGTCTCTGATGTCCTCCTCTGCTTCTTCAAGGCACTGTTCTTCATGGGAATTCCCTTATCTTCCTTTGTGGTTCCTGATCCTTCGTCTATATCTTCGTTCCATGTTTGGTCTCTGGCCGGATCCTAAGTCCTTGTCTTCAGATGTCTTCATCATCCGACCTTCCTGATATCTTCACCTTCAGATCTTCCTGAAATCCTCGCCTTTTGATGTGCAGTCTTTCCTGAAGTCTGACATTCTATTGTTCTGCCACTCAGAGCCTCCTCGATGCTCTTGGTTGAGTGCCCTGGGGGCCCAAGGTCCAGATGTCTAGATGTCTCAGATGTCTTGTTCTCCAGTTCACTCAACACCTCCTGGATGCTCTTGACTGAGTGTCCTGGGGGTTGAAATCCAGATGCCCTGACGTTCCAGACATCCTCATGTACAGTTGTCCTTGTCTTCAAACTCCTTTGCTGGGGAAAATATGCAAATGAGCCTGCCATTTATTTGCTGCTGGAACCAGTGAAGGGAGTTATAAAAGATAAAACCTAGATGGCTCACAGTGTTCTCTGTAGTATTCTGCTGGCGCTGCTGGGAAAAGTATGGAAATTAGATTTCTAGCTATCTATTTCTGAAAGCTGAAAGCTAGACAGCTCATGTTGTCTTCTGTAGCGAGGTACAGCCAAAACTTTTTTCATTTTGTTCTTTTATTTTGTATCTTAATTCTTCCCATTTTTTATTTTTTTTGTTAATTTTTAGTGTGGGCTAATTTCCATTTCAAAATTGGTGTGAATTATTTTGATTTAGTGTGCACTAATTGGAAATAATGCATAATAATTTTTACCAAAAAAACCCTGCACATTCCTAGTCCTCTGGCATCTTCTGTTGGGAGAAGTATGCAGACATTATTATTATTATTTACTGGCTTAATTAATCATAATATTTTATTGATGTAAATCAAAGTGAGGAACAAAAGTAATAAATAATAAAAACATCATAAAATGAGTTAAAGCAACATCTTAAAATAAGTTAAAACAAAATGATAAAACCACAAAAAACAACTCAGCATAAAAATAAAGCAACATAATAAAAAATAGTACAATAAAATGAAAATATAACAGATAAGTCACAAATAAATTGTTAAAGGCTTTGACAAAGAAAGAGGTTTTTAAACATTTTCTAAATTTGAGGTTGTCTTTCTCTAGTCGAATAAGTCAAAGGTAAAGAATGGCAATATAAATACAGAATGTATAACAATCAAGTTGTTGTAACAATAAGCCATGGCCGTCCGTGGCTGGCCCCTCCTACTTCTCTTCACGGCAGCAAGACTGCCGGCAATGCCACAGCAGCAGCAGGGAAGCACTCTCATGCCGGATGGCCCGCGCCATTTTTAAAGATGGCGCCGGCCATCCGGTGCTCCCTCCATGTGACAGGGGCCGGCCAATGGCACGGATACCCTGTCACATGGTAAGGGCAAAGGGCCATCAGCACCATTTTGATTAGTGGCAGCCGATGGCCCGGGAGTGGGAGATCGCTCACGGGACCCCCCATTGGACCACCAGGTACCTGTAAAATGCTTTTGGGGGGCTCGGGAGGGTGGGGGAAGCTAAGGGATTAGTTTTAAAGGGTCAGGGTGGGTTTAGGGGTTATTTTTGTGTGCCATTTTTCCCGCCCTCCCCCAAAATGAGAAGAGAACCCCCATGAACAATATCGTGGGGTTTTCCTATCGTTTTGGGGGAGCCCCCGATTTCTGACGATTTTGAAAATATTGTACGATATTTTCAATCGTCCGAAGCCCGATTCACATCCCTAGTGAGCATCTTTAGATCAGAAAGTCTCAAAAATGCTTTGATGTGATAGAGAAACTTTAAGAAATAGTAAGAGCTTTGAACTATTTTAGTTACCTGAATGTAAAATTCTAGCTTGGGTTTTAAATAGACTCCTAAGTTAGAAATGCAATCTTTCTATCTCTTCCTCTTAAGTGCCTCTCCTTGCTTCAGCTAAATTTTGATGAGTTGGTTGTCTATTGGTTGGGTTTGATAACCCATAATGGATAATAAGTAGAGATGTGAATCGTGTCCTCGATCGTCTTAATGATCGATTTCGTCTGGGAGGGGGAGGGAATCGTATCGTCGCCGTTTGGGTGTTTAGAGTATCGTGAAAATCGTTAAAATTGTGAACCGGCACACTAAAACCCCCTAAAACCCACCCCCGACCCTTTAAATTAAATCCCCCACCCTCCCGAACCCCCCCAAATGCCTTAAATTACCTGGGGGTCCAGCGGCGGTCCGTAGCTAAATCGGGGGAAGGGGGAGGGCAGGAAAACTGGCACACTAAAACACCCTAAAACCCACCCCCGACCCTTTAAATTAAATCCCCCACCCTCCTGAAACCCCCCCCCCAAATGCCTTAAATTACCTGGGGGTCCAGCGGCGGTCTGTAGCTAAATCGGGGGAAGGGGGAGGGCAGGAAAACTGGCACACTAAAACACCCTAAAACCCACCCCCGACCCTTTAAATTAAATCCCCCACCCTCCTGAAACCCCCCCCCCCAAATGCCTTAAATTACCTGGGGGTCCAGCGGCGGTCCGTAGCTAAATCGGGGGAAGGGGGAGGGCAGGAAAATCGGCACACTAAAACACCCTAAAACGAACCCCCGACCCTTTAAATTAAACCCCCCACCCTCCCGAACCCCCCCCCCAATGCCTTAAATTACCTGGGGGTCCAGCGGCGGTCCGGAACGGTCTCCTGCAATTGAATCGTATTGTCTTCAGCCGGCTCCATTCTGCAAAATGGCGGCGCAAAATGGCGGCGGCCATAGACCAACACGATTCGACTGCAGGAGGTCGTTCCGGACCCCCGCTGGACTTTTGGCAAGTCTTGTGGGGGTCAGGAGGCCCCCCCAAGCTGGCCAAAAGTCCCTGGGGGTCCAGCGGGGGTCCGGGAGCGATCTCCTGCCGCGAATCGTTTTCCGTACGGAAAATGGCGCCGGCAGGAGATCGACTGCAGGAGGTCGTTCAGCGGGGGAACCGGCTGAAGACAACACGATTCAATTGCAGGAGGCCGTTCCGGACCGCCGCTGGACCCCCAGGTAATTTAAGGCATTTGGGGGGGGGTTCGGGAGGGTGGGGGATTTAATTTAAAGGGTCGGGGGTGGGTTTTAGGGGGTTTTAGTGTGCCGGTTTTCCTGCCCTCCCCCTTCCCCCGATTTACGATTTTTTGACGATAAATCGGGGGAATTGGTATTGTATCGTGGCCCTAACGATTTTTGACGATTTAAAATATATCGGACGATATTTTAAATCGTCAAAAAACGATTCACATCCCTAATAATAAGTATTTAAAATTGGAATATTTAATTTTCTAGGAAACACATTTCTGTTCTGTCCTTTTCTTTAAAGAATGAATGCAAATCAGCTTCAGAATATTAAAAGACTATCTCTGAAAAAGTAAGGTTTTTTAAACTTAAGTCACTGAATCTACATAACCAATTCAATTTCCTTTTCAGAAATGTAAACGATCTACACTGGAATGCTGATTTGCAGTTCTACGTGATAATGCCCTAGTGTTTTTTTCTATAATTTACCCAATAATAATTTTAGTAGTTAATAAAAAAAAACCCTTGAGCTGCTGTCTGTTTGTGTGAGCTAGAAGCCAAAGGCCCATTTTAGCTGGAATGATGTCACATCCTGCTCAGTGGTGGTTACAATGCAATCCTGTCCTTTGGGCAGATGAATGATTCATTTGTAATGTATTCAGGACACAGAAACCTCAACACCTGCTCTGTAATTAACTGCCCAGGCCAGTGAGGATTACTCCGTACAACACAGTGCCAAAATAAATTTGACTATTTTTAGATTATTATTTTTATTATGTAAGTCCTAAAATTATGCCTTTGGTTTGTTCTCAAGCCTGTAGTGGTAGCATTTATTAATAATTTGTTGTGCACATGCTTTCGAGCAGTATTTATCAGGTCACAGTAACCTAGAATGTGAAATCATACCATTCTAGCATAGCATAAGAACTATCAGGTTATATTACCCTAGTGTGACTGCACTAAAACATGAGTAGTCAGATAGATTTATTTGGATAGCATGGAACTACATATATGCAATCATAATAAAATAATGATAGAGTATTGTGCTATTCAGATATTTGAGTGCTTTAAACACATCTGTCCTTAAATGAGCCATACCTCAAAAAAGATTACTTTAAACAAATATGATAAAAAGAAACCCAAATGATGTCTTACCCAAAGCTCCTATTCAATTCTTTTAGAACTAGTACTGATCTCACAGCCAAGAGTCAACCCCAGAGAAGTTGCTTGACATTTTAACATCCAGGGAGTAATTTCCAGCCATTAGCCAGCTTGTGGAGTTAGCTGAATAAACATATTCTGCTAATTTTGGTGGGGTATTCAGCGGCACACATGTTCCATTGATTGAATATTCCCAACTATCTTCAAGTTAACAGGATAAGTTTATCCAGTTAGCTTTAGGACTACCCTATGGCATGACAAGAATTAGCTAGATAACTTCTCTGTCAAACTCTGAATATTGGAGTTAGCTGGATAACTTATCTGACTAACTTAACTGTGCCCCAGAATGCCCCTGGAATGCTCCTACATTACCCAGCTAAACTTTAGCCAAATAAGTGATGGGAATATTCAAAGTTGACATTTAGTTGGGTAACTCATAGTTAGTTGGATAATTTTAGCTGGATAACTTTGCAAGATGCCCAGAGGCTGAATATTACCCACAAAGATTGTATGTTTAAACACTTAAAGAGTAGACATAGAGTTACAATGTTTTTAGATGTCACCATAATCTACATTTTTTTAAAAATTTGGCTTAACATATACACTTTCATACCCCTCCAGTTTTATTGCTAAATTATACTTTGGGGAAGATCTTAAAACATACGCGCGGGCGTAGATTTGTTCGCGCCGAGTTGCGTGAACAAATCTATGCCCGATTTTATAACATGCTCGCGCTGCCGACTGGATTTACGCGCGCAGGGCTTTTAAAATTTACCCCTTAATAATGTCTTTCTCTCTATATATATATTAATTATACATATATATATATATATATATATATATATATTGTTAGCGGACGTGGACCCTTGGGTGGTAGTGAGGCACATTACTGTAGGTGGATGAACCCCAATGCGGGACTAAGAGAAACCTACCACCTCCCATGCAGGTTGAACCTTTGGATTCTGATGGATGGCAGGTCTTAGAGGGTCTCTAGAGGTTGTCAAGGAAGCAAAAGTCCAGGTCCAAGCAAGGTTTGGGGCAGGCATTAGACAGTGTAAACCAGTGAACAGGCGAGGGGTCAAGACAGGCAGCAGACAGCATACAACTTTTCCAGGCATGGGGTCAGATCCAGGCAGCAATCCAAGGAATTCTAAAAGTCAAGCTGAGGTCAGAGTCCAGGAGATCAAGCTAGAGATGAACAACAGAGAGGACCTATAGAAGAATAAATAGAACAGGACCTGGGGAGAACAAGAAGCACAACAAGAGGAGCAAGGCCACGAAGGCCGAGACAATAGCAGAAGGAGCAGTCAAGGAAGGACCCAGGAAGAGGAAACAAGCAGAGGAACATGACAAGGCAACTAGCACCGAGGGAACAAGATGCTCAGGGGACCTGTTGCTTAGGCGGAGTGCACATAAATGCCTGAAGGCAGATCATGTCTCTCAGAATGACTCCTGGCTGTTCCCGTCTAGGCATGAACATAGCATGTATGTGTGTGTACTGTCCTTGCCTAAGGCATAGACTGTCGGGAGCTTGCCGGTGGCATGCGATGGCGGGGTTCCGAGAGTTGGTGGGGACTGGAGCCTGGTGAATTTGCCACTTGACAGCCCATGCTTGGAGAAAGCAGGATCTAACATAGATAGATAGATTGGTATCCTTTAATTTAAATTGTTTGGCCTAATTTTTTTTAGGATCTAAGACAGAAGAAATTATTTCTTGAAGTAAGAAAACGATGTTACTAAACACCTGCACAACTTCAGATACACAGCATTATATTCTGATTAATTTACCAAGGCATTTCTTGCCATAGGCACAGAATGGGGGTGAGAAGAGAAGCATTAGCAAATCAGGCCCAGTATTTAGAAACCCATACCCACACCACTTCTTTCATTTCCAGTTAATACATTTAAAGGTGAATATTAAAAGAGATATTCATGCAAAGAGGGCATCATATTCGTGTATGTGACCTTCGCACACATGCTATATATTCTATAAAGCGTTCACATGCACGTCTATTTGTACATATGCAAGCAAAATTGTGTGTGTAAAATAGGGAGGCCCAGGGGCATTCCAGGTGGGGCCAGCATGTACGTATATAAGTTGGTATTTTAGAACCAGACAAAATGAGGCTTGTAATTCTGTTGCTTGTGTATATTTACGCCTGCTAATTATCTGGCATAAGTGAGAATAAAAGTGTTTAGTGCCAAATACCGATTGGGTGAGGGGTGTGGGTAAACTGTGGGGAGTTCAGGCTGAACCAAGAGGGTATCAATGACCTAGAGATGAACGAGCCATACTGGTGGTTGAATTGGTAAAACTGGTATTTCCTTCATGCACCGATGTTTTAAAATCCGTGGACTATTATATGTAAAAGTCAACAAGTTCTAAGGAAAATACATGTGAAATCTCCACACATAAATGTTTAAAATTAGGAGCACAAATACATGCATATAGCAGATGCACACCATTTATCCAGATAAGTTTTGCCTTATCTGGCTAATTGGCATCCATGCCGCCACTTATCTGGATAATTTTCAGCCTATTAGGCTAAATGCCAGATAGGTCTTAAAAAATGCTGCTTATCCAGCTAACAGGCTGATACAGTACAGTGTGTTCCAATGGAGCGCACTGTTAACCGGCATTTGGACGCGCGTTTTCGACGTGCTAGCTTTACCCCTTATTCAGTAAGGGGTAATAGCGCGTCGAAAATGCGTGTCCAACCCCCCACCCCCGAGACTAATAGCGCCCGCAACATGCAAATGCATGTTGATGGCCCTATTAGCCATTCCCGGCGTTAATTTCTGCCGGTGCCGGGGAAGTGCACAGAAAAGCAGTAAAAACGGCTTTTCTGTGCACCCTCCGACTTAATATCATAGCGATATTAAGTTGGAGGCCCCAAAAGTTAAAAAAGTTAAAAAAAAAATTTAAAATGGGCCCGCAGCTCACGGGTTGAAAACCAGATGCTCAATTTTGCCGGCGTCCTGTGTCCGAACCCGTGGCTGTCTGCGGGTTTGAGAACCGATGCTGGCAAAATTGAGTGTCGGCTGTCAAACTCGCTGACAGCCGCTGCTTCCATCAAAACAGAAGCACTAGTGTTCCTAGCGCCTCTTTTTACCGCGGGCCCTAATTTAAATAAATTAAGTTACTGAATCGCTCGCACAGGAGAGTGGCCTGTGCACGCGCCGGGAGAACAAGCGCTTGCCCACTCTCCCGCGTGGTTTACTGTATTGGCCCGTAAGTAAAGTAGCCGGATAGGTGTTTAAACACTACTTATCTGGCTATTATATTTAACTGGATAAGTCTTAAACAGTGCCACTTAGCTAAGTAGCAATTTTTGAGACTTAACAGTCTAATTGTACCAAGTTATTTCCTAAGTTTATTTCAGTTGTTTTAAATTAGATTGTACTTTACTATAGTTTATTCGATATGTTCCATGTTCCATGTATGTTCCATGTAAACCGCCTTCCCGGCGATAGTTTTCTCTGTTAATTGTGAACCGGAGTGATATGTATTGTATACAGGAACTTCCGGTATATAAAAACCTAAAAATAAAAATAAATAAATAATTGGCAGGAAAGCCACCAAATAACTGGATAAGTCAAAACTTATTCAGCTATTTGCATGTATGCTGAAGGGTAGATTTACATGTATTTTACATCATTCACACATTTGCGCACAGGATATAATATACATGTGCATGAGCATGCACGCCCCTATACACCCGTATAAGGATGCGCCTGTTTGAAGTGTGGCATGGGTTCACATCACTTACACCTTTGCACTGCAGTGTAGTTAACGCAGCTTGATAGGCGAATCTCTGAGACCTACACCAGCAGCTAGTGAATGTGCTTCATAGTGGGACAAACTGGAGGTTCAACTATACCAGCCACCCCCCCTGGATTTTAAGCCCATGGGTTCTGGCAGCCATAGTCAGTAAGTCTTAGGTGAGTCCTTAGCACATTGGCTAGAATAAGAGTTCAATGGCATGCAGAGGTCAAGGCAGGCAGCAGACTAACAGAGTCGGAGAGAGGCAGGGGTCAGGGCAGGTGGCAGACAAGGGTGGTCAGGTCCAGGTAGCAGATAATCATGGTCAGGTCCCGGCAAGAGGTCAGATCCAGAAGTCAGGCCATGGGAGGATGAGGACACATGGAAGACACTGGATGAGATAGGCAATGAAAGAGAAGGCTGGCCAAGAAAGGTTGGATGAGACAAGGCTGGAGAGACAAGGTTGGATGAGGCAAGGCTGGATGGGACAATGTAGTAGAAAGAATCAGAAATGCAGGACACAGGAACTAGGAACTTAAAGGGAACCTGCACTATTAAGGCAGGAGACCAGTTGCTGAGGTGAGGTGGTACTGCAAGGCCCTTGGTTAAGTAGGCCAGTCAGTCCGATGTTATCAGAAGTTTATGCTTCCAATGCTATCACTGTCCGAGCAGTGCTGAAAGCACCGCAAGCAGAGCTCCCAATACAGATAAAATAGGTATTGGCCAGGATAGGGCGGATTGGGTTGGCGGGAGGCAGGTGCCATGATTCTTCGTTGTGGGTGGGGGGAAGGCGGCGTTAACAATTGGGGCCAGTCTGAAGTTATCTGGATAACCTAGCTGGATACACCCTTTATTCAACTAGGTTAGCCAGATAACTTACCCCTCCCCAGAAAGCCCCTGAAATGCCCCTTTTTTATCCGGCTAAATTCTAGCCAGGTAACCATCTAGAATTTAGTTAGATAAGGGCTGAATATAGATGGATAAGCCTTTTAGATGGATAACTATTATGTTATCTTTCTAAATGGCTTTTGAATATTGTGGCGGTAGATCCAAAAGCCCTGAGATAAGGTTCCGAGCTAAGGAAATCACAGGTGAAATTTTGGCAAGGCATCACTCATAATAGCTAGAGCTCCATTTGGGGATGGTAATGTGGTCTACTTGATGTAGGGCTGATGTAGCATGAACCATTGTAAGCACAAGATGACTGCATTGGCAGCTTTGGATAATACATAAAGACTGATTTGCTTGCCATGCAGTATCCTTGTGTGCATGATGAGGAGTACATAACATGTCCAGGCAAAGTTTCTCTGTATATGGACAAGACTGAGAGTGGAGTATCCAAAGAGACCTTCGGTACCAGGTAGTGATGGACCAAAGCCTTATGGATGAAGCTGCCACCAATGCCGGTACCCAAGAATGAAAGAGCACGCACGAAAATGTCCCCAAGAGAGAGACATACTCATACTAGGAGTTGTGGAGAGGTGCAGGATTGACCTAGGGTGGCTTCTTCCACCAGGCTTAGGTCCTTGCATTTCCTGGCTTATTTGGGCAGTGACTTGCAAAGTGCCCAGTTGCTGCACAATACAAGCACAGATTGAGATTGTGGATCCTTTGCTTCTCCTCCACAGACAGTTTAAAGCGGTCAACCTGCATAGCTTCTACTGGTACTGGTCCTGGCTCAAGAGGTGAATGGGGAGTCACTGGCCACTTGCAATTCGGGGTGAGCAGATGGGATAGCAAGCCGAAACCCTTTCCCAGGCCCTTTCTTGGAACCATACATCTAGCTGAATGGCTAGATTATATAGGCCCTCCAATATCCCTGGCAGATCCCTGGCAGTCAGCTCATCCTTTATGCATTCTGAGAGCCCTTGCCTGAAGGTTGCAGTCAGACTGTCAGTGCCATGCTGAAGTTAGGCCAGGGCACAGACATGCAGTGTGCACTTTTACACAGACCAAGAACCTTGTCTGATATGCAGGAGTTCAGATGCCTTGAAGGCCATGCAACCAGGCTCGTCTAAGATCTTGCTGGAAGTGGTTCAAGTCTCCCAGGAGCGGGTTATCTCTTTCCCAGAAAGTAAGGCCATTGCCAGGTCAGAGCCACCTATCAAGGATAGAATATAAGTCCCTGTGACTCTATCAGTAGGTAACAAATGTGCCCTTAAGTCGAATTGCATCTGATATTAATTTAGGAAGCCTCTACATTTCACTGGATCTCCATGGTACCTTGGTGGTGAAGGCAAGTGAAGAATGGTAATTGTAGGCCATATCACAGGTGTTGGAGTGGAAGCTGGAGCAGGCTAGGCAGCCATAACTTGGAAGAACCTTGCCATGGTACTCAGCTGATCCTGCTGCTGCTAAAGCTGATTTGCTAGCCCAGCAGCGAATGAGATGTGAGGCGAGAGCACCATGCTCATGGTCTCGGCAATCTCTGAAGGGTGGTGTGGGTGTGAACCCTTTTGTTATATTTGGCAGCTCGCGGGATGTCCCCGACAAGCTGCTGTACTCAACCCTGATGACATCAACAGCTGGGTCTCGTTTCTGCGGCAGGATACCGCATGCTTCTCTCTTTCGGTAGGACGCCGCCATGACCGCCGCCTCCAGCTGACCCTGCATAAACGTGTGCACCCATCACTTCATTTCAAGGGCCTGCGGTGGAAAAAAGGCTATGGCACCCGCTGATGACGTCACCAGCCTTAGCCCTTAGTAAGAGAACGGGCATTATCCTTAGCAGGACCTTTGCTATGGAACACCATGCCCCTAGAAATCAGACTACAGAGAAATTTCAAACTATTTAAAAAAAAGTTTAAAAACCTGGCTTTTTAACAAGCATTTTACAAAGAGGATGGAGAAGAGAAAAGTATTAAAGCAGGAAGTGGAACATCAGCATAAAGCACTTAGCTCATTATGTGCATATTTGTTATTACTTTAATTTCTTCACCGCTAAGACTAAAGTAAATATACAGTTCAAACGTTTTACATGTAAATAGAACTGATACATGTATAAAAAGGACAAGATGTAGTACACTCATCATAGAGTCTTTTATTATGAATTTATGTAACGGAACCTTACTGGCACTTTTATAGAAAGTATTACCCAATACAGTTCCTAACATTAATATATGTGCCTTTCTGTAAACCGTTGTGATGGTATATAACTTAACGAGAGTATAGAAAAGATTTTAAACAAATAAATAAATAAATAAATAAATAAACAAATACATATAAATAAATAAAGATAAATAAATAAATAAATATAGGGTTCTCCAGACCTCCCTACCTCACCTTAGCAATGGGTCTCTGACATCCTATGTGCAGTGCATGTTGCTTTCCTGTGTTTCTGGTTCCTGTGTCCTACATTTCTGCTTACAATCTCATCTCTCCAGCCCAAACTTGCCTCAGTTATCCAGCCACCCCTACATCATCTTATCCAGCTCCCCCTGCTCTGTCAGTCCTCTTCCTTCTTGTCTTTCCTGCGGACTGACTCTCGGATTTGACCCTTGCCTAGACTCTGACTATTCTTGTTTGCTGCCTGCCTCTGTCCCTCGCCTGTCCCTGGGCCATCACATATGCTGTTCACACAGAGACTCTAGCTAAGTCCTGCTGGGCCCCAGAACCCAAGGTCTCATCCTGCAGGGAAACCGCCTTGTACAGGTGATGCCCTAATCCATTTACTTAATGCAGCCTCCTAGGCAAACCTGTGAGGCCTACTCTGGCAGCTGGTGAATGTGCCCTGTAACGGAACTGACTAGAGCTTTGTCTATACCAACCTACCCACTACAGGTTAAGCCCTTGGGTTCTGGTGGCCAGCAGGACTTAGGAAGGTCCCTAGAGTAGTGGCTAGAGCAGTGATGGCTAACCTATGACACGCGTGTCAGAGGTGACACGCCGAGCCGTTTTGGCTGACACGCACAGCGTTTCGAGGACTATCAGGAATTTTTTTTTTTTTTATCGGCTGCGCCGAGCCTTTTCTTTTTCAGCTGCGCCGAGCCTTTAAATGTGTTTTTTAGTTTCCCCCTACCCTCCACCAATGCCCCCGGGTGCAGGGAGGCTCATGCGTCGCAGCGATGAGGCTCAAGACAATGCGCTGATGCTCCTCCTTCCTGCCTGTGCGGCCCCGGAAGTAAACATTGCCGGAGCCGCGTGGGCAGGAAGGAGGAAGCGAATCAGCGCGTGCAGAAGAGGAGGAGCCGCCGCGGGTCGCTGCGAATCCCAAGTCGCAGCGGCCCAAAAAGAGGAAGAGGCCCGGTAGCAGGGCTGCTGCGGCCCGAGAAGATCAGGGCCGCTGCAGAGCCCATCCTGCAGCGACCCACGAAGAGGAGGCCCAGAGGTGAGAGAGAGGCTGAGGGCCCGTAGAGTGCGTGTATGAGGTGAGTTGAGAGAGAGGACCTGAATGTTTGCAGAGACAGCATGTGAGAGCCTGTGTGTGTGTGTGTGTGTGTGTGTGTGAGAGAGAGAGAGAGAGCATGTGCCAGTGAGAGCCTGTGTATATGAATGATTGTATGAGAGAGCATGTGCCAGTGAGAGCCTGTGTGTATGAATGATTGTATGAGAGAGAGCATGTGCCAGTGAGAGCCTGTGTGTATGAATGGTTGTATGAGAGAGCATGTGCCAGTGAGAGCCTGTGTGTATGAATGATTGTATGAGAGAGAGCATGTGCCAGTGAGAGCCTGTGTATATGAATGATTGTATGAGAGAGCATGTGCCAGTGAGAACCTGTGTGTATGAATGATTGTATGAGAGAGAGCATGTGCCAGTGAGAGCCTGTGTATATGAATGATTGTATGAGAGAGAGCATGTGCCAGTGAGAGCCTGTGTGGGTGAGAAATAGAAATGCATGTGAGAATGAGAACCTGACTGTGTGTTTGAGGGAAGAAGATGGAGAAAAAAGAAACAGAAAAAAAGACAATATAAAAGGAATTGGCAAAAAAATAAGAAAGGGAAGGTGAAAAAAAAGCCTGTGACCAACCAATTAGAAAACTAAGATCAGACAGCAAAGGCAAAAAAAAAAAAAATGTACTTTTTAGTGATTGGCACATGTACTCTTTGGGAATGTGCAAGAATAGCACTTTCTCAACGGATCTCACAATGTACAAGATCAGCATGGAGAAAGTGGAAGCCCACGGGGCCTGCACAGAGGAGGCAGCAGAATGGACTTCAGTGTCAGTAGCAGCAATCGGCACCTCCGCAATAGCCACGCGGCATCAGTGACAGTGGCAGCAGAGGAATGAGAGAGGTTCTGAGGTTGCTGGCAAAAGAAAGAGAGGGGGGGGGTCTACCTTTAGTGTGTGAATGTGTATGAATGGGACTCTGCCTGGGGGTGTATGTGTGTGAATGCATGGGTGCCTGCCTGGGGGTCTGTGTGTGTGAGAATGAATGTGTGCATGCCTGGGAGATGGGGAGGGAGTGTTGTGAACATGAATGGGAGCCAATAAAAGAAACCGACTGACAGATGAAGTTTGTAACGCTTGCTTGGACTTGAAGTGTACGAAATACCAACCTTCAATTGAAGATTTAGCCAATGAAATTCAGCAACAAAAAAGTCACTAAGCAGGTAAGGTAAAGAATTATTTGTTTTTGCTTTATTAATAAATACAGTATATATATTAAAATTATAACTTTGTTGATTAGAGCTACAAATATCACAAAATTATGGATTTTTCTAGAAGTGACACACCACCCGAGTTATGCTCGGTTTTTTTTTATGAATTTTGACACACTGAGCTCAAAAGGTTGGCCATCACTGGGCTAGAGCAAAAGTCCAATGGCATGCCAGAGTCAGGGCAGGCAGCAGACTAGTGGAGTTGGAAGTCAGACCAAGGGAGGATAAGCACACATAAGAACATAAAAAATGAAACCTGCCATACTGGGTCAGATCAAAGGTCCATCAAGCCCAGTATCCTGTTTCCAGTATCCTGTTTCCAAAAGAATAAAAAGCTTCCTTCTCACTGCTGGACTATTTCCTGCATCATAATTTTGTTGATTTGTTATCGAGTTAAAATTTCTAAGAGAGCAGGGTTGAAAAGCTAACCTAAAGTAATTTTAGTCTATAGATTTATTTTATATGTGTCTACCAATGACCCTCAAACAATACAATTAATCTCTATTTTCCTAGTAACCCCCCTTATTAACTCTTATTTTAAATTGAATTCCTTCTCTAGATAATCTGTAGAAAATTACTCCTACTAAACACAATTATCTTGTGAAATCAAAGCATATAAAATCAAATAAAAACAGATAAGGGTTAGTAAACAGATAAGGTATAAAGAGGTGCGTGTGTTTCCGGTCTTCTGCTGGAAGCCTGGATCACTTACTGAGACCTCGGGTCCTCTCCCACAGGCTGCTGGAAATGGTATGCTACACATGGAAGACACTGGACGAGACAAGCGATACAAGGCAAGGCTGGGCAAGGAAGGTTGGAAAAGACACTGCTGGAGAGACAAGGCTGGATGAGGCAAAGCTGGAGAAAGAAGGCTGGATGAAGAATCAGGAACCAGGACACATGAACCAGGAACTCAAAGGCAATACACACTACTAAGAAGGAGACCTGTTGCTGAGGTTAGGTAGTACTGTGAGGCCTTTGCTTATGTAGACCGGTCAGTCTGATGTCACCAGAGGGCACTGCTCAGTGTTGCCTGTTACGGGGCCTTATATGATGCACACATATGTATGCACATGCACCTAAGGGATGGCCATGGGATTGGCGATTGGTGATGTCTCAAACCACACTGGGTGGCGTTTGGAGCAGGAGGCTGACTGTGGGATGGGTATGGCCACTTCAGAAGTGAGCGGGGCCCTTCCGTGAGCCACCGAATGCAATATAATGTGCATGTTTTAAAGTTATCTTCCCAATTTGGTCTATCATGAAATATATCAGATTGCTATGAAAATCTGTCACATGTTTGGATGAAAACTTCTTCTTCCTCAGAATACAATGCAATCAACTTTTGGTTTCAAGAATTATAACACTGTCAGACTCAATTTGGGGCAATAGATTTCTGTTGTTACATTTTAAGCCATCTACTTAAGAAACAAGCAGTATCAACACAAATAAATTAAAATAAAGTAAGGTGAACAGTTGCACAACATATGTTTCATGCTAATATAATCAAGAATGTAATTTCATGCAGCGTTAGGAATGAGAACAACAAAGTGATGCTAAAACATTCTGGACCGTGATTACAGCAGCACTTCATTTCTTAAAATTTCAGTGTTTCTTGTTCTTAACTATATTTTGTCTTATTCCTTGGCATCTTCTCTACTACCCCAATGTGTCTTATTTTTATTCTGTTAAATATGGGAGGGGGGGGGGAGGAATAAAAGATTAAGACAATAATGATGTAAGTGGTTAATATCTAACTCTGACTAAAGAGACAAACACTACATGAGAGAGAGAGAGAGAACTTCAGTTTGTGGACATGTACAGTCACAATATAAAATCATGAAAATGTGTACAATGAATTTTTATTATAAGAAAATTCTCATTGGTACAAAAATAGACATATTTTCATTAATTGTAATTTCATTATCTATATTTATGTATTTGTTTCTTTGAATAATTCTTTGGGATGTCTTTGAAATATGTCTATTTTTGTACCAATGAGAATTTTTTGTAAAAAAAAATCATTGTATATATTTTCATAATTTTATATTGTGACTATAAGTGTTCACAAAGTGAAGTTCTCTCTCTCTCATCTAGTATTTGGGGGAATAAAAGGTGCCAGATGTTTACTATTTGTTTACGATTTTTCACTCTTCCCTTTTCATTGATAGCTCAGGGTAAGTTACATTCAGGCACAGCAAGTATTTCCCTGTCCCCCCAGGGGGCTCACCGTCTGAGGTGCCTATTTACTAAAGGTTTTCTGCCTCTGTGTATCTATGGGAAGACTGCTTCATAAATAGGGCCCTGAGGCAATGGAGAGTGAAGTGACTTGCTCAGGGCCACAAGGAAGATCAGCAGGATTTCAACCCTGGCTTACCTCATTTTAGCTTGCTGATCTTACCACTAGGCTACTCCCCTATTTTTTTTGAAACTCCCTTAGCCTTGACAGCACACGTCATTTGTCTATGCTGTGTTGGCACTTTACACATCAATGTGTTGGCACTTTACACATCACTGTGTTGGCTGTATGGACATCTGTAAAGATTTGCACAGAAGCACCAGGATTTATTTCTAATGCTAAAAGTGTCATTTATTAAACTGGAAGAATTTAAGAAAGCAAACGCTATGTCTTCATGATTGAAATAAATCAGAAAGGGAAAAGGGAACCTTAATGATTTATTTATTTTAATCAAAAATCTTAATTATATAGGGCTCAATATTTAAAGCTGCCTGAATAAGTAGCTTAGGGGGGGTCATTTTCTACTGATATCGTGGCGGAGTCGGGGCAGAGGCCGGCAGTGGCGGCGGCCGGCTAAGTTACAAGGGAAATTCAGAGGCATGGCTATGCCGCTGAGTATCTGTTTATATGCTGTTGCATATTTGTGTATATATCGCTACTTAGCTTGATAAGTTATATCCAGCTTACTGGGTCATTCATCAAATCATGTTAGGGCCCTAAAATGCAATAAAATGGGTCTCTAATGCATGATAAATGTCTGATCTTTATTGCTTCACGTGCTATCATGCAAATATGATAATGAACATGCAAAACCAAGAAAAATATGCGAAGGCGGGACTCCTACTGCATTTCATGATAAAATAGAGCTTAATAACATGGGATTTCATGAGAAAAATAACATCTTTTATTTTTAGCAGTAGAGGGGAAAACACATTTTTATCGTGATTATAGCAGCCATTATCGTAGCTTTATTGGACGCAATAAAGAAGACCTTCTCTCAGACACATTAACACAGCCCTACTGGGCCAATAAAAACAGCTTTTGTTACCTGCCTTGTCTTCCTAAACTACAATGAAAGGGGAAGTGATCTAGTAGTGCAATACTGACTGCTTCTGGCCTCTCAATAACAACAACATGAACATCAACAATGAGCAAGGGAGGTTTAAACACCTCCTAGGGAAGTCCCTGCCTTGCCGGTGGAGTGGCTTGGCCCATGGCAGGGCTTGCCATGCAGGAGGGCATGCCTGAGGTACAGGAAGCACATCTTTCATCCACGATTACCATGAACCATGTTGCTGGGCATGCCGGAAGAATATGTGGTTACCAGATATTGCCTCATCTCTCAGGCTATCATGGAGGCTGCTGTGTGACCACTTCTGATGAATCACGGAGATGTGATGAGATCAGTCTTAGCTAAGAGGTATGTACAGATCATCAACCCAAGGCAGTGCAGGTGTGTGAAGCCAGGACGTTCAAATCTGCCTGGTCCCAAGCAACAGCAGGCCTTACCACTGTCTCATCTTGGGCAATGGGGAATCTCTATCCTCCACATTTCAGTGACTCATTCTCAGAGGTCAAGAACATAAGAACATAAGATATGTCATACTGGGTTAGATGAAGGGTCCATCATGCCCAGTATCCTATTTCCAACACTGGCCAACCAAGCCATAAATATCTGACTAATACCCAAATATTAAAAATATCCCAAGCTACTAATGCTGGTAACAAGCAGTGGTTATTCCTTATTGATTAATAGCAGTTTATGGACTTCTCCTACAGGAACTCATCCAAAAAAGATGTAAACCCATCTGCTCTAACTGCCTTAATCACATTCCCTGGCAATGAATTCCAGAGCTTAAGTGTGCCGGATGATTAGGTCGCCACTTCCACTTCTGGAGAGGTGTCACTATCCTCGCTCTGGATCCCACTACCTTCTCCCCTCCCTTACTCCTCTCCTTCCTGCACCTGCCCGTTCAAATGCCCTCTGCCCTCTCTGCCTATCCCTAGCTTACAGGCCTCCTCCTGCCACAATTGCCTGCCTGTCCTCTTCCCCCTCCCGGCTCCTTCTATTCCTTCCTTTCTCCTTATCTCTACTCCTGTTCCTGTCCCTACTCATATTCCTCCTCCTCCAACTCCCCTGCCCTCCTCCTCCCTCCTCCCCTCCTCACCTCCTCTCCTCACATCTTTCATCTCTCCCCACTCCTCTCACACTCCATGCTCTCCAGATCTTCACTCCTCACCACCACCACTGCTCCTCATCACCATACAAAGGCAAATTGACAAACTTGACAAACAAAAACTTCCACACACAGATAAAGGGACAAGAGATAATGGTAAAGGTAAACAGATGATAACAGAAAACAACAGGACAATGCACTCAGAAACTGCTAGCTAACTCCTACTCCAACCACTATCCAACAACTCACCTCCTCTCCTCTCTCTCCACCTGGCAATCCTTCAAAGAGGCAGCTGCAGGAAATCAGGTTATATATAAATAAAGAAAATAATGTGTAATGCTTAAAATGGCATGCAGCGCGATAACGTACTGCTTGTCATGCAACTTACCTACGCAATGAGGTATTTCTGAAATTTCCCTAACCTCGCCCCTTTTTTTTATCGCGGATGCTATCACACTGTATTTTTGCTTTATTTATACCGATTTGATGGTTCTAGGCCTAAGATATACATGCTTTATGGTAGATCTAATTTATCTGGTTAACTTAATTGGATAAGAATTAACTGGATACTTAGTGCCACACAGATCCATCCACTGCCCGCTCACAACATATCTAGCTATTTAGATAGTTGGATAAGTAACTTACCCAGCTATCTAGTGGCCACTGAACATAACCAGATATTCAGCAGCTGCTACATAGCTGGATAAGTCCTATTTATCCGGCTATCTAGCGCTAAACACACTTTGAAAATCCAGCTCATAAGATCTATTTTTTGCTAGTGCTACTGCTTTAAGAAAGGCAGGTAGGACTTTGAAATAGTAAATGAACTCTTTTTTATATCTTCATGTCTATACTAATGTTACTATTATGCGGTGCCTATCAATGGGCAGAAACATTTGCAGGAAGCATGTGCATTATTTCACGTTGGCCAGAACTAATTGATAGTGCATACATCTAAAATTGATCAAGCATTAAGAAAATCTGAAAGCCTACACATAGGATTTACAAGTTGAGAAAGAAGATGAGTGACTTCTAGGTATAGGTTTGTTAACTGGCTTCATTTTGTTAGTACAGACCGCTCCAGTCCTGGTTATGCTCCAATGCACATATGGACTTGAAGACCTCATTGCATTCTTAGGTAAATCAGGATTAGATGTCTATGACTGTGATGGGGCAAAACCAGGACTGGATCAAATTGTCCTATAATATGAAGTTGGTAATTATAATTCTGATTTTATTATAAAAAGATGGTATTGGCACTATAACTGCAAAAAAAAAAACCAAACAAAACTTTATAGATTGAAAAGATTATGAAGTAAGGCCAAATGATTTAGGTGTACTTGAGAAAAATATGTTTTAATGGCATGTTATGGATTGAAGTAATTTGGTAATAACTTGACTGACAATTTCCCTCTTTCAAATAATCAGAATATAATGGTAAAGTCTGACAAATAAAGAATAGGAGTATCAAATGAATGCCACTGTATATAACACTGGGTGAATTATGTGGTAAGCGTGATCCATGTCACATGTGGCAAGGTTTGGTTTTTGGCTGAGGCCCCAAATACAATAGTTAAAACGCAACTCATATTTTTTTTTTACTTAAAAAATTGATTCGACATAAACGATCGGATTTCCCACATATCGACATAGATATGTTCGATAGTGGGGGAAATCGCGATTGTTGAGCCAAATAAAAATATAAACCCCCTCACCCTCCTTAATCCCCCCCCCCCGACTTACCACACTCCCTGGTGAGGGAGCGAGGAGTGAGGACGCCATTTCTGCAATCCTTGGCGAGAAGCATGTGACGTCGGCGGCACGTCGAGTGACGCCGGCGTCACGTGATTCCCGGCTCGTTCGCGCCGGACGGCTCGTTCGGCCCAAAAAGAACTTTTGGCCAGCTTGGGGTGGCCTCCTGATCCCCCCAAGCTGGCCAAAGTTCTTTTTGGGCCGAACGAGCCGTCCGGCGCACGAGCCGGGAATCACGTGGCGCCGCGTCACTCAGACGCGACGTCACGTGATGCCCGGCAAGTTCGCGCCGGACGGCTCGTTCGGCGCGAACAAGCCGGGGAATCACGTGACGCCGACGTCACGTGATCCCCGGCAAGTTCGCGCCGGAACGGCTCGTTCGGCCCAAAAAGAACTTTTGGCCAGCTTGAGGGGGTCAGGAGGCCCCCCCCAAAGCTGGCCAAAAGTTCTTTTTGGGCCGAACGAGCCGTCCGGCCGCGAACTTGCCGGGAATCACGTGACGTCGCGTCTGAGTGACGCGGCGCCACGTGATTCCCGGCTCGTTCGCGCCGGACGGCTCGTTCGGCCCAAAAAGAACTTTTGGCCAGCTTGGGGGGGTCAGGAGGCCCCCCCAAGCTGGCCAAAAGTTCTTTTTGGGCCGAACGAGCCGTCCGGCGCGAACGAGCCGGGAATCACGTGGCGCCGCGTCACTCGACGTGCCACCGACGTCACATGCTTCTCGCCAAGGATTGCAGAAATGACGTCCTCCACTCCTCGCTCGATCACCAGGGAGTTGTGGTAAGTCTGCCCTGTGATATATGAACTTGAAGACGGTGATATATGGGCATCAGTTCAGATGAAGCAAAAAGAAAGAAAGAGAGCGTGAGAGGAGTCTGGATGAAGTAGACTTAGAAGAGACAACACAACAGCATAATAAAATGACAACAGAAAAAGACCAATTTGCTTCTCCTACCTGCTCAGTTATTCCTGTACACTCTGCGAGGATTCAGTGCATCCCAGCTGCCAGCCATAGAGCATGACCATTTGCAAATTATACCATGCCTTATCCAGGACAGGTTTTGTCATCTCTCGTTTGTACTCTTTCATCTCAGCCGACGAGCATACAAACTCCCCACTTAGCTTAGCTTACACCCAGCTTTCCTTCCTTCCCATGTTTAACCACAAAACTTGGTAACGATCTAAACTGCTGTCAGTACTCGCATGGCCATCTCCTCGCAAGCATACAGCCTGGCAGGTACTCTGCAAGGCCTACCAGACAGACATGACTTCAGGAACATAAAGGTATTTGGAGAAGAAAAGGGAATTCAGTTTAGAAGAAACAGATTCGTCGGCTGTGATTTTAGAAAAAGGGAAGACATATTTTCCGGCAACAAAGGAGAAAGTTTGTTGAAAAAAAAAAAAAAAGGTGAGAGTAGAATAAAAGGCTCTTAGCAATGTAGAATATGAAGGCAAAGCTGCCAGATTTCATAAGTTTTTCTTTCCTCAGAAACTATTTACCTAGCTCTAAGTATGTAATCGTTCTGGTTGTGTCACCACTTCCTTGTGAGTCCTGTGCCAGCAAAGCCATAAATAGATTGCTTGTGACATATATAGCTAAAACATAAGGTAAATATAACATATTGTCCTCTTTTCCCACTCTTCTATGAGATCACATCCAAACAGTTATGACCTTTGGAAACAAATGTTTGTTTTCTTGTACTTAACTTTATTGACAAAAGAAGAAAAGAAGCAGTGGAAGAAAAGAAACTAAACTATATCATGCCACTCTCTTGATCTGCATTATAATCCAAATGCCATCCCTATTCATTTGCATTCTGTGTTAATTCCCTCGGTGATCTGAAGTTAGAAAAACTCCCTTCAGATTCAGATGGTGGCAGTGCATGGCAGGTTTTCTCTGAGCAGGGTGAAAACAGCACAAGTGTGGGGCACTTTGTTCCACTAAAAATGTTGGTTCCGAGTGCCAAAAGAGGTCATTTTTTATGATCTCTGCCTGTGAATTGCTGATCACAGCTGAAAGTGTGGGAACTCAGATGAACATGGAAGGATTCTTCCCATTTCTGGATGAAATTATTCCACTGTCAATGAGTGAGTAAACTATGCCAAGTTCCTTAAAAGTGAACACGTATGAAAAACAGGGAATAGCTAATTTGTTCCGAAAACAATAACCGTATCTTGATTACATAAATTACTGAATTATTCAATACAATTTTGCTTTCCGTAGCGGAACTAAGAGGCCCAAGTCATTATGGGGCCGATTTTTCTCAGACTTTAGAATCCTAAATTTTGCAGTTGGAAGCCCAAGCTGGAACTTCTGAAAATTTACTAGGGCTGAATGCCTAAATGTAAGCAATCTAGTGTCATTAGGCTCCTAACTTAAGGACCCTAAAAAGTGAGGGGATATAGGAGCAGAGTTAGAGCAAGGAAACAAAATTAGGAGCTTAGCACTGATTTTCAGCACAAGGCACCTAAATCTAGGCAAATGAATAGCAGGTCAAAATAGTTTGGTGCCTAACTATGTGAATCTTCAGCTGAAAACTTAGGTACCTAACTTAGGAATTCTTAACTTTTAGGGGCTCATTTTTTTTTTAATCTCAGCCCCTAAATTGCAAACAGCACTACCAGTACTAAGGACTAATAGTTTGCTCCTTAGTCACTTTAATGCTTTCTCGCATTCACGGAGCTCAAACTGAAAGAATATATTTGACATTGAGAAGACCATCGCATAATATTCTTATAAAGCTGGCTGTTTGTTCTGATGACAGAACATAGGCAAGGAAATCTATAAATCAGTAGCTTTGGGAGGATAGATTCTGTCATTGGAATTCATGGCTTATCGAGACTTTTAAAACAGAATCAATTCATCCCTAAAGCACAAGGATGAATTTTTTTTTTTTTATTCATTTGCAATGAAAGATTTCTTTAATTCAGGGACCAAGTCTGATATTAGGAATGTGCATGCATTTGAAACATAATACATTTCCTGTTTTGTTTCATGACATTTTCAAAATGAAAAAGGAAGAAAACTCTACAAAATGTTGTTGATTTATTTCAATTTTGTTTTGAAAAGAAAAAAATAAAGTCTTCCTGGGAAGACGGGATACTTCGCCAAGGTCTCCCAGGGCTGACTTGCCCTCCCTGGGGCCAAACCAGGGTCCACGACCAGGGTCTACCTGGTGCCCGCAGACCGTGACCTCCAATTCCTACCCCTCCCCACCCCCCCACATGCACACACGCACCAAAAAGGTACTGTTAGCCAGGAACCACCCTGGCCCCCGCTTAACCCATCTGCGGGAGTCCAGAGGGGCAGGAGGGATGTCCACTTGCCTCCTTCCCTGAGGCTGGTCAGTCCTACGAACAGCTCTTCAGTGTGTTGTCAAACTGGTACCTTCCCAGTGCTGCCCGGTGCCATTTTCTTGTTCTGCCGTATATTTGTTATGACCTTCTTACAACACACATGAGTAAAATGCATGCAAAAGTCCTTTTTCCACCAACTTTTATTTTTTTTGCTATAGCAGTGAAATTCCTCAGATTCTTTTTTGTTATAACAGTGAAATTCCCAGGAAAACTAAAATAAAAACTGAAAAAAAAAGTCCCTATCCATATTATTGTATCTAAAGGAAGCATCATTATTTTTTGAGCACAGTGGAAGGGAAGAGAGGTTATGCACCTAGCTGACATCTATGAGCTTGCAGGTGATATACTAGTACAAACAGGCATGAAAAACCTCTACAGTGCATACGCTGATACATTGCACAGTTGTGATTTTGCACCAGCGTGTGTGCTCACATGTTATAAATCTACAGTCTTGTTGACCTGATTTTATCGGCCTATAGCATATTTCAAAAGCCTACTGACAATGTCCGGAAATAGTTGCTGCATTTTGCTATTTCTTTGATCTAGAACAAATTTCAGATTTAGATTTTTTTTTTTTGTGAGACACTACTGTTTGATCCAAGTCTACCATCTTGTAGTCATGACTTATGCTTAGCTGGCTGAGTACTGTAATAGCACAGAACCACAGAAACAGAGAAACTGATGAGTCACTTTGTCTGCACAGCTTTTCTATCTACTGCAGTACCACATGCACAATTATATATATAGTTTGTCAATCTGAATACAGTAGCATTCACTTTCTTCTTGCACAAAAAATGTTCCTCAGACTCTCTAATTACTAGTCACAAAAAAGAGTCTCCTCTTTTGATTTTTTAATGCTGTTTTAATTTTGTGCTTCCTTTTTCTTCTTCACATCAGTATGGGTCTTCCATATGAACAGAGATTAAACAGTAGAAGAGTGCAAGGAAAGCAGACCTGATTAACCCGAGGCAGTTGTTTTTTAGATGCTCTGTGGTGCATATTTTGGAGGTACACCCCTAAACTGAATGTACAGCAATCACTAAGGTTTGACTGAATCTGGATGACAATAATTCCTTCTGGTCATCCATGAGATCATTATGTTGTTTACCCTGACTCAATAGAAACAGTAAGCAACTGATACGAAAAATAAATATAGCTAAACTAGTTCTTTCTTATTAATAAATCCATTTACATTTAGCTCACACTTTTTCATCAGTAGCTCAAGGTAAGTTACATTCAGCTACTACAGGTATTTCTTAGTCCCCAGAGGGCCTGATTCATCAAGGTATTTTCCTATAGACACAAAATGGGAGAAAAGCCTTAGGGGTAGATTTTAAAAGAAGCGCGATCAGCCTACTTTTGCTTGCGCATCAGACTCAAGCAAAAGTACGCTGGATTTTAGTAGATACGCGCGGAGCCGCGCGTATCCACTAAAATCCTGGATCGGCGCACGCAAGGCTATCGATTTTGTATAGCCTGCGCGCGCCGAGCCGCGCTGCCTCCCCCCGTTCCCTCCAAGGCCGCTCCGAAATCGGAGCGGCCTCGGAGGGAACTTTCCTTTGCCCTCCCCTCACCTTACCCTCCCTTCCCCTACCTAACCCACCCACCCGGCCCTGTCTACACCCCCCCCTTACCTTTGTCGGGGGATTTACGCCTCCCGGAGGGAGATGTAAATCCCCGCGCGCCAGCGGGCCTGCTGCGCGCCGGGCCGCGACCTGGGGGCGGGTACGGAGGGCGCGGCCACGCCCCCGGACTGCCCCGGGCCGTAGCCACGCCCCCGTACCCGCCCCCAAAACGCTGCCGACACGCCCCCGAAACGCCGCGACGACCGGGCCCGCCCCCCGACACGCCCCCCTCCGAAAACCCCGGGACGTACGCGAGTCCCAGGGTCTGCGCGCGCCGGTAGGCCTATGTAAAATAGGCTTACCGGCGCGCAGGGCCCTGCTCGCGTAAATCCGCCCGGTTTTGGGCGGATTTACGCGAGCAGGGCTCTGAAAATCCGCCCCTTAGTGAACCAGGCAGTAAATTTGTACTTGAGGCAAAGGAGGGAGAAGTGAATTTCCTAGTTATCCACTTATTGTTATAACCACTAGGCTATCCCGCCACTCCTCTAACCTTGCTGTACTTTTTCTGCCATTAGCCACTGGGTCTAGTAGTATGAAACCCACAGGTAGCTTCAAGGCACCTTGCAGGTTTCCATCACCATCTACAGTAGATCCATGGATGCCCTCACAAGGATATACAACTGTTAAGGAATCTGTATGGAAGTTTGAGCACTTAAAGAGGTACTTTTAATGCATAAATGCATATTTCTTGCATATTATCTCTTATGTATTAACTGGGAGCAACATTGCATCTTAATCATGTATTACATGTTCTTAATACTAATACTGATAATAAATATACTTTAGTAGTTTCTGTGACATGCAGATAGCTAGCTCTGACTTTCTATGACAATTTAATAGATGCTTGATTAAAAGTAGTGATTAAATAAGAAAACATAGCTGCTGTTATTTTCAACATTTTGTCAGGGTTGACAGTGAATAAAGTGGTAACCCATGAAAGTAGAGGCTAGGAAACTGCAAAAAAGCTACAAGAGAAACAGAATAAGGAGAGGCCAGGAAACATTAATCTTCCTGTTGATAAGTAAATAGACACACCCTCAGAGGGTCCCATTGGTTCAGTAGATGGTATGCCCTGACCGGTCACAATACATGAGGAGAACAGATATCAACCCTTGCTCTGGGATAGATCCTCTGGGTTCTCTGTTCTTCCAGCTTTGTCCCTGTTCCACCTCTAGCTCTGTGGATCCTGTTCTTGCTGCACTGCCTTGCATCCTGGGATTCTGTGACTGTTCCACCTCTAGCTCTGTGGATCCTGTTCTTGCTGCATTGCCTTGCATCCTGGGATTCTGCGCCTGTTCCATCTCTACCTCTGTGGATCCTGTTCTTGCTGCATTGCCTTGCATCCTGGGATTCAGTGACTGCTCCACCTCTAGCTCTGTGGATCCTGTTCTTGCTGCATTGCCTTGCATCCTGGGATTCAGTGACTGCTCCACCTCTAGCTCTGTGGATCCTGTTCTTGCTGCATTTCCTTGCATCCTGGGATTCTGTGCCTGTTCCACCTCTAGCTCTGTGGATCCTGTTCTTGCTGCATTGCCTTGCATCCTGGGATTCTGTGACTGCTCCACCTCTAGCTCTGTGGATCCTGTTCTTGCTGCATTTCCTTGCATCCTGGGATTCTGTGCCTGTTCCACCTCTAGCTCTGTGGATCCTGTTCTTGCTGCATTGCCTTGCATCCTGGGATTCTGTGACTGCTCCACCTCTAGCTCTGTGGATCCTGTTCTTGCTGCATTTCCTTGCATCCTGGGATTCTGTGCCTGTTCCACCTCTAGCTCTGTGGATCCTGTTCTTGCTGCATTGCCTTGCATCCTGGGATTCAGTCACTGCTCCACCTCTTGCTCTGTGGATCCTGTTCTTGCTGCATTTCCTTGCATCCTGGGATTCTGTGCCTGTTCCACCTCTAGCTCTGTGGATCCTGTTCTTGCTGCATTGCCTTGCATCCTGGGATTCAGTGACTGCTCCACCTCTAGCTCTGTGGATCCTGTTCTTGCTGCATGCCTTGGATCCTGGGATTCTGTGCCTGCTCCACCACTCCAGCTTCATGCCTGGCCCTTTGCATCCAGGACTTGCTCCAGCAAGTTCCTGGTCTTCACAACTGTATGCAGGACGGACCCACGGCAGAGGGGGGGTGCGGGGTCCAGTACAGCCAGAATGGAAGGGGCTGAAGGAGTCCACCTAGGTATTGACAGGCATGGGGGAAGCCTCCCCCCTTCCTGAAATATTAATGAATGGTGGGGGAGGGTACTCTACCTGGCATGGTACTAATATCCACCATGTGAGCCATAGCTGATCCTGCTACCCAACCCCTCCAGCACTCCCCACTGATATCAGGCAAGGGTGGAGCTATTGCAGCGGCACAGTGCCCTCAGGAGTGCAGAGTTCAGGGTAGTTGCATTAATTCAAAACTGCCTCCTCCCTCACTCCCAAGAATGTTTCTGCCTGTATGCATATTTCTTAATACCTATACTGGTTCGCCCCTTTTGCTCTTCACTAGGTCGCCAGTGGTGGAAACTATTGTGATGTCACCTAGCCTTTCCAGGTGTGTATTCCCTTGTGTACTGGTCACATACACCTTGATGTACGCTCACACATTTCAGTATTCTGAAGTAACTGCTTGTAAAATACCTTATTGAACAGGGATAATTAGTAAAGCATAAATATGTTACTTGGATGAATAGTGCAATATGATTCCATTATTATTATTTTTACTATTATTAATAGTCTTTCACATCAGTAACATTGATATCTTATCCATGTAGATCATCCAAGCAGAACTGGACATAGACATTGAGAGATTGGGGGGTAAGCATTTATCAAAGCTTTGTTTCAGTTTTACTCCACTAGAAAACATGTTCCAGATATAATATGTAATTATTTATTTATTTATGTGTTTCTTTGAAGGCATTTATTACCTGCCCTACCTACGTTCAGAGTGGGGTACAATGTGGAATGTATGCAGACAACAGAGAGGAGGGAAGGTAATGAGAAATCTTAGGGGGAAGGGAAGGACAGGCATCAGGGATTTGCAATGCAACTTTGAGCACATTTTTCATTATTTATTTATTTACTTTTATATACCGATATTCATGTTGGCTTCATATCGGTTTACATGTCAAATCAACAGCAGTATAGCAAAATCAATTGGTAAACAATCTTAAAACAGTCAGACCGTAATAAAACAAAGGTGAGACAAGTAATTAAAATTGAATTCTAACCTGAAAAAAAAATCATTATAGCAAACACTTTGATAATCTACCCCAGAGGGATGCACATTTTGAATCTAAGGTTTAGCTGAGAGCTAATTGTATTTTGCGCTTGCAACCAAAGGGGCAGATTTTAAGAGCCCTGCTCGCCTAAATCTGCCCAAATCCGGGCGGATTTAGGCGAGCAGGGCCCTGCGCGCCGGTGAGCCTATTTTACATAGGCCTACCGGCGCGCGCAGAGCCCCGGGACTCGCGTAAGTCCCGGGATTTTCTGAGGGGGGCGTGTCGGGGGCGTGTCGGAGGGCGGGCCCGAACCGCGCTGCATTTTCGGGGCGTGTCGGGAGCGTTCCGGGGGCGGGCCCAGGGGCGTGGCTACGGCCCGGGGCGGTCCGGGGGTGTGGCCGCGCCCTCCGTACCCACCCCCAGGTCGCGTCCCGGCGCGCAACCGGCCCGCTGGCGCGCGGGGATTTACGTCTCCCTCCGGGAGGCGTAAATCCCCCGACAAAGGTAAGGGGGGGGGGGTTTAGACAGGGCCGGGCGGGTGGGTTAGGTAGGGGAAGGGAGGGGAAGGTGAGGGGAGGGCGTTAGAGATTCCCTCCAAGGCCGCTCCGATTTCGGAGCGGCCTTGGAGGGAACGGGGGTAGGCTGCGCGGCTCGGCGCGCGCAGGCTATACGTAATCGATAGCCTTGCGCGTGCCGATCCAGGATTTTAGCGAATACGCGCGACTACGCGCGTATCCGCTAAAATCCCTGCGTACTTTTGCTTGCGCCTGGAGCGCAAGCAAAAGTACACGAACGCGCCGTGTTTGAAAATCTACCCCAAACTGAGCTTGCTCAAGAAAGCTGTGACGCAGGGACTGGTCTCATCTCCCAAGGTAAGAGCAACAGCGTGCCATGCAGGAGGCAGGGGTTCACGTCCAGAAGCTGACTGAGGCTTCTCCATCTAGCAGGGGTTGGGGAGGCTGTGGAAACAGCACCTAGGAGGGAGTTCCAGCCCTCACACCGACTAGCTGGCACAAATGTGCACATTTTGTTGGGTTTTGGAGGGACTAATGTCTGCAGAGGCAACTTGCAGACAGTTGCAGCATTTCCAGGACTAGATGGGAGTTAGAAAAGTGAACATAAATGGGGGAAAGCTCTAGATCCCTGTAATTAAAGAGTAAAGGTGCCACTGTCTCAGTTTAAGTAGTTTACGATTCTGCTTGCAGCCCAGAAGAAATTGGAAGATGCTGCCAGAGGCAAAAAAGAAAAAGCCCTGAGAAAGACAGAATTATTGATACATGTCAGAATTATATTTCTACTAATACCATGTGATATTAAGAAAGACAAAATTAACGAAGCCATTTCTGCAGCACAGAAAATCAGCCAGCATGAAACATGACAATCATTTCAGCAATTCTCTTCTCTGCTGCAGGCATTATTCTGTCACAAATATTTGATTTAAAAAATGGAGGGATGAAAATAAAGCAAACACAGAAAGCGAGTATTTAAAGCCTGATGAGCTAGGACGTTTGCCAAATTCTCAGTCAGTGCGCTGTCTGTTTTAAATTAAGAATGGAACTGAAAGAAGAGGTTTATCCTCCCAAGACCATGCAGCTCCTCGCATGCCAGAGGGGAGAGTATCGCATGTACAAATCATAAAAAAATATTTGAAATCATAATCCCATCATCTATCATGGGATACTTCAGAAGATGTACAAAGAACTAAGCCGGATTCCAAACCTTAAATAACTAAACCCAAACACTTCAAGTCACAATGTTCATTGAAACATAACGTCCAGTTCTCTTTCAAGCAGCTATGTCAAGGAGATGAGGGAACATGCTTCTAGGCAGCACTTTCTGTTAACCATACTGTACCGGTTAATGTACTTAATTATATTTCTGCACTCCTCACCAGCATCCATTGTATGTAAGTATTTGTTCTGATTTAGCATGTCTTGCCTTTGGAAGCTCAAAGCAAAATTTATCCTTCAGACTTATATATTCTATGATATAATTCTCTGAAAATATCTGCAATCAGAATTCCTGTGTTCTTATTTTCATAAGAAAGCCTTGGGGAATTAACAAAAAACAAAAGCAGAAAAGCCTCCAGATGAAACAATAGCCATGCACTGTTAGAAAATATAACCAGAGGTGAGATCCAGAGTTCATTAGAAACCAGCTGGAACTTGTGAGTGAAGCAACATCAGTTTTACAATAATTAATAATGGATTTTTTAAATTTAATTTTCAGAAAGTGATTATCCTTTGGCATTAGGCTTAATCATGGTGCCTCTGACTGCAATTTCATAAAGTTTTCGGGTACAACTTAAAATTTTGGAAAAAATGGAACATCCTGATTAGTAAAAACAGACTACACATAACCCTGCCAATAAAATATATCCTCCTGAGCAATTCATATCTGACTTATCATATAATATCTATCTGTGTCTTCCTATTGTTCCATCTATGAGTCCAGCAATGAAACAACCGGTCAAAACTCTTGTCAATCCAAATAACTTATTACCATTAACGAAAGATAGTCTATAAACTATCCAAGTAAATTTGAGTCAAAAAATCTCAAATATGAACTTGGAGGTTTTTGTTCAAATGAGGTTTGCCTATCTCTAGACAGGATAATGAGAAAAACAGGAAATGATAAATGCCATGTATGAAGATTTCATGGAAATCTCAATTGCATTATCTTTCCTCTCCCACTATCTATTGCATCCCAAGAAATATTGTATGTAAGAAGCTGCATGCCTGACGTAACAAGAACAGAGCTCATGTGTCACTTAGGATTATAGAATTCTGTCTAAACCTGGTTTTGAACTTACATCTCAAAGCAGCGTGGAATCTGGAGTCCTTCTTACCGCTGAAATCAGCGATACAGGGAGCATAACGCATCAAGATGACATTGGCAGAAATCCAAGACTGGCCTCAAATCTCTCTCCTAAAATTGCATAACTTGGAAGCCCTTCAGGCATGACCCCTAACACAGGCTGAGCCACTGAGTTACAATGCATGGATAAGGCAATGGTGCAGGAAAGAGAGTTTTAGATTCATTAGGAAGCAAGGACATTTTCAAGGAAGGGAGAGCCTGCACACTGAGATGTTAACTTTTTTTGTTTGTCTGTTTACCATGGCATTTTCTTCCTGCACCTTTATACTTTTAGCTCATTGGAGCCAAGGCTGAGATCCTGGCACCATGAGAGCCTTTATGTGCAGTTACCCAAGGATTTTTTTCCCCATTTTACATCCACCCCGAACATGCATCTTGTTCAGTCAGTGAAATGATGATCTTGGACTGGGGTCCATGAACCAGAACCTTACAATCATAAGCCCTGAATCCAGACACTAGGCTTCTCCCTAAGACAATGGTCATGATTCCCACTCCCCCTTTTATTGTATTGCTTTCTGTTCATTGCTTCAGTTTTGTGTGCATTGTCATACTCATGCATGTAGAGTCATACTGTATGCATAAAAATGTTCTGTTCATACAGCAAATAAAACAAATGAAACAATTGCATAGCCCTAATGAGGAAAACAGGATAAAGCATAAGCCTTGGCAAATCAGATGTAAAACATTAACAAAGCAGGCTAAAAGATATTTAAAAAGGCAAAAATTAATAACTTTTTCAAGTACATCAGACGCAATGAGAGCAGTTTGATGGTTGCCCTCCAAAGGTGTAGCATGCTGGTACAGCACAGTGGTCTCCAACCCAGTCCTAGAAGAGCCCCTAACTAGTTTCAGGATATCCACAATAAATATGCAGCTCTTGGTCAAATTTTTCCAGTCAAGTACCGTCTGATTTCAACAAGTTATTCAGCAACACAGATGAACTTAGGAGTCTGAAACAAAAAGACTAACAGAAGGAGCCTGGAAAAAAAATCAAATAATTTTCTTAAATCTGACCATTCATCTCATTAGAAATTTATAAGGAGCGATTTTCACAATGGCCATGGATATTGCATTGTACTCATGGGCCTACAAGCTAATTTTTTAAAGGAAACTCCTATGAGATCTCCCTTTGAAAATCAGACCAGCAGCACAAGAGAGTACTTACTACTTGTGCACATTTTATAATTGCTGTTAAAGAAAATCTGAATAAGCCAAGATATTCAACCTTTCCAGCCATAAAAGAGTGTGGGCAAGTTGAAGTTATGATAATCAGATAGGGGTAAACAATAAAGATGATCGTTGTGTCACATATCTTGTCTGATTAAGCATTCGTATTAATAAAGAACAAGAAGATATAAAACATGACTTTAATATTGGAATGTGTTCAAAAATGATAATCTTCAAAGAGCTGTATCCCCTGAAGCAAACTTAAGTTCTTCATGATTTTGAAATGATGGCTTTGACAAACACAGCTGGTGAGTTTAATGTGTAATATGTTATTGTTCCTTCAAGGCAAAAGAAGATATGCTTTCAAATCCGTAAGATATATCACAATAACTAAAAAAGGCAACCAAAGCTATTTGCATAATGATAAGCTGATAATTCGTTATTTTGAATTATGCAGAATTGATGGTTAATGAATAAGATTTGTTAATTTATTTATTTATCTTCATTTCATTTCCATCTATATGGCACTTTACCCCAGTCAATGCAGCGAAGGGAGCATGGTTCTTGAAAGCTTGTCACAAATGTATTAAATTAGTCCAATAAAAGGTATTTCTTACAGCCTATTCATTGACTTTTATTTCTATACACCTATCTGCACTAACACGGACACCACCCAACTTTATTTTGGTTCAATAACTCTTGTTTTATATAGCTGAACCATAATCCAGTTAAAAACAGGTCTAAAATTGCATAGCAACCTAAAAGAGCAGATTTTATGACTCCATGACCTGCATGTTTGCAATAATGTGTGTGTATGATAAAGGAACCTCATGTGTAAGGGCCTTGCAGTTGCTCCAGGGAGATGGGTAACATGTAGGGGTGCGTGGAGAGTGTGTATGGGGAAAGATGGATAAAGGAATAAGTGTAGAGAAGGCTGTGGGGTGTACATATGGGTAAAGGTATGGAGGGATGTAGTAACATAGTAATGATGGCAGAAAAGGACCAGATGGCCCATCCAGTCTGCCAGCAAGCTTCTTATGGTAGTATCTGCTGCCCCTGTGCAGTTACCCCAAGCCTTATGATAAGGGTAGTAATATATACAATCAAGCAAAACCAAGCAACTGTGAAACCTATAAATTACTGCTGGCAACATTTTTACTGGGTGAGGAGCCTTCTTGATAATTCAGACAATGCTGTTTGACTTTCTTCTCTTTAGGACTTGGCCGAAGAAGCCACCCTGTGCTTTTTCCCTTATGCTTGCATGTAAGTATCCCAGGCCATAAACGTCAGGGCCCATGTTGGTTGTTGTCTGTATCTAGTTCTTCTTCCCATCATCCCCCACTGTCAAAGACGGGAACAATGTTGCAGTTGCATCAAAAGCATCAAGGCTATTGATTGGGGGTAGTAATCCCCCCTGCCTTCTATTAAGGCTAGTAACTGCCATTCTGTGCAGGTTATCCCCAAGCACCCTCTTCTTAATTTCTGTTCTCTAGACCTTATGGATCCACAGTGTTTATCCCATGTCCCTTTGAATTCGTTGACTTCTTCACCACCTCCTCAGAAAGGGCATTCCAAGCATCCATCACCCTCTCCATGAAGAAATATGTCCTGCTGTTGGTTCTGAGTCATCCCTAGTTCTACTGTTTCCTTTCCAATGGAAAAGGTTCAAAGTTTGTGCATCATTAAAATCTTTCAGGTATGTGAAGTCTGTATAATATCTCCCCTGCACCTTCTCTCTTCCAGGGTATGCATATTTAGATCCTTCAGCCTCAGATCATATGTCTTTCCATTTTGGTTGCCCTTCTCTAGATTGCCTCCATCCTGTCTCCATCCTTTTTGACATATGGTCTCCAGACATGAACACAGTAGTCCAAGTGAGGCCTCATCAAGGACATGTACAAGGGCACTATCACCTCCCTTTTCCTGCTTGTTAGTCCTCTCTCTATGTAGTCCAGCATTCCTCTGCCTTTACCTATAACCTTGTCACATTGCTTTGCCGCTTTCAGATCACCAAATACTAGTGATGTACATTCATTTTAAATATGTTTAAAAAATGTGGTGAATAAAGGCAATTTGTTTTCGTTTGGGGGCCTCAAAACCTTGTGTGTTGTATTTGTTTCAAATGAATGCATCAGGCCTAGACCTAAGCCCAAGGCCAGGGTATCGCCTAGGGCATAGGCTAAAGCCAAAAGCAGGTGCCACAGCCTAGGTCGAACACATCGCCGAGGTCTCAGGCTATATCTGAGCCAATGCCAGGGCCTCAGCTAACAACTGAGCCCCCTGATCAGTCACTTAACTTATCTGTCAAATATCTGAGGGCCAGGCCGGGTATCAAATCTTGGCCCTCGGCCCAGGCCCAAGTTCAATGATGGGTCCAACCTCAGCCTAGGCCAGAACTTGGACCCAAACATGATGCCATGGCCCGGCTCGGATTCCTGGTCCTGACATTGTATTCTGGGGTTGACCCAGAGTTAATTAATTACGACACATTCACCCCAACGGACAGCGCTAGTTTGATGTACAGCATTGTATTGCATTGAAATATATCAAATTAGTGCCATCCACTGGGGTGAGTGCACCGAAATGTGTTAACTCTGGTATGACTCCAGTGCACAGCATCAATTTAAATAAGAAGAGGTTGGAATCAATGGAGCTGCAGGGCCTGGGCTCCAGGCCTGGACCTGACCATAGGCCAACGCCCAGGCATCAGAATTTAGCCTCTGGGTTAGGTTGTAGCATTGGGATTTTGCCTGGGCTCCGGCTTAGGCTAACACACAAGTGTCGGGACTCGGCCTCTCAGATGAGCTCCAACGTCAGGCCTGGGTCTGGGTCAAGGCAACAGCATCAGGATCCAGCCTCCAGGCCTGGCCTAGTCCCAGTCGCCAACTTAGGTAAAGGCCCAGGCATCAGCCTTGTGTAGGCTGAGGTCAACATCATGGCATCCTACTGCAGCTTCAGCAGACTCAAGGCTTCATCCTGGACCTACCCCTGCTCAGCAATTTCTAGCTCACAGAGAAAAATAGTGCAGCTTCCCTTGCCCTATAGTCTATAATGGATCTAAATGCATGAAATAAAAAGATGGAGGCATTTTCAGGTGCATGGCTCATTTGGAAGGGACCAAAGAAAAATAACTCATTTGGTGCATTTTACCAATTTGTTTCAAATAAATGCACTTTCCTAATAACAATTTGTGGTAACAACATGAAGGTTTAAGGAGGTTAAGTTCCATAAGTCATTTACCCTGGTAAATCTACCCAGATCTGAAAATTTCTTACCCTTTACTCTGCTAAAAATACACGCAGTGTTCTGTATGATGTGTATTGTTATTCACGTTGGGAGGTGGCGTTCCCAGGAGCAAATTCCACCAGGAGGAAATTAACATCACTAGATTCCCATTTTCAAAACTACATTCATTATTTTGCATGGAAAACCTGTACTTACAGATAAAGCAGGTGCTAATGTCTGTGAATGCTTTTGAACCCTAAGGAATTATAAAGTGAAAGGACACAAGAACATTCAGTTTCAAAGTTGGTACAAAATTGAAGACACTTTGAAAATTACCCCATAACCTAAAATTAGGTACAAAAGACAGGAAATTCCCAAAAACTGTATTTATAAAGGAGTAAGTGTTGATATTAAAAAGCTTCATGTAGTTAAAAATTGATTTAAACTTCATAAATCTAGCTGTTAAAATTTTTCTCAGCTCTTATCCAGCTAAAATATGTCTGTGCAAAATTATTGGATGCATGCTTTTCTGAATGAAAAAGGTATTGGATTGAGGCATGCCTGGGGAAATACTTGCATTAACTGGCTAAATTTGTCCTCCTGAGTGCTGCCATGCAGATGGCTACCCTCAATCTAACTGCACAATTTTTTTTGTGGTTAGACTTAAGAACCACAACTTTTGCTGGTTAGCTGGCTGAATATTTTCACAAATGCTGGGGGCAGGAGATTAATATTGATTTGACAGCATCTTTCTATGCCCAATGTTTTAAGAGAATATGGTTGTTTACAGGTAACATGTTACTTCGGGAAATAGAGTATAAGTTCTTGATGAGATATTACTTTTCAGAAAAGTTAGCTTTTGATATGCAAATTTGCATATCTGATATGGGTTAAATGTAAAACAGATCTGGGAACCTTGGGGCATCCGTTTTGAAACTGTCCATGTATTAATCAGATCTGGATAGCTGTAGTGGTTATATTTATGAGATCTTATTTTATTTATTTATTTTATTTAAGTTTTTTATATACCAACATTCAAGACAATAGTCCCATCATGCTGGTTCACATGAAACAGGAGTGCAAAATAAGCTTAAACTTGAACAATTGTGCGGAAAAAGCAGTTACATGTAACAGGGGAAATAGAACTTGGAGTAAGAAGGAAAAAAGGAATAGGAAAACCAGATAATTACATATAATTACATTGTAAGAGGTAGTTAATAGTGCTATTGATGGTGATGTGTGTTGGTTGTTATGAGTTAAATAAAATTGGAGTTATGGAAAAGCCTGCATGAACATCCAGGTCTTGAGTCTTTTCTTGAAGGTTTTCTTGAAGGTTGAGAGGCTTGTATGTATTGTTACTCTTTCATGCTAGCGTGATCTTTTTTTATGATTCTTAACAAAGCATTTGAAGCATTTGAAGTTATGGATCCATAAAGCACTTCTGCTAGCAAAAAAAAAGGCAATCTTGCAATATTGATTAGAGGACAATCTACTGACGCTGACTCAATGGCGGAATTAGCTTTACCAGATGTGCTTGTTCAAAAACTATGTGGAAAAGATGGATATGCAGAGGAAGAAGAAAGTCTTTTTACTAATTTGGAACTGGTACATACAAGCTATGCTGCATAGGGCATGAAGTGTGATATTCGGTGATTATTGACTGTGCAAATCAGGATCGCACATTAGGACTCACCATACTTAGGGGTGTGATTTCATAGGAGAAAAAGAGTCGATCACATGTATAAGTCAAGGGTATTTTTGGGCCCCCAAAGTAAGAAATTTCTGTGACCCATGGATAAGTTGAGGGTAAAACCTAGGGCGCTTATGAACAAATTATGCCTGCCAGAATTTTTAATTCTTGGGCATTCCTGCTGTTAGAATCTTTCCCTCCCTCCCTCCTGGCTATCCCTGCTGTTAGAATCATTTGCTTGCTCCACCTCCCGGTCCCTTAACTCAGCCGCTGCTATCAGGATGCTGATAGCACTTGCAGTTTTTAAAGCATGTCCTCCATCCTCTCCCATGGTGTCCCAATATAGGAGTAGGACAGCCTCTCCTCCACAAATCCTCCAGATCCCTTAACTCAACCACTTGCTGTGCCATGAGAACTATGGCGAACTTGCAATTGCTCAGACATGTCCTCCCTCCTCCCCACTGAGGTCCCAGTAGCATGCTTTGAACCACGTGGTTCTAAGTGCACCAATCAGACGCTGGTTTGGGAGGTGGAAGGATGTGCTTGAGCAACCTCAAGACCATCGTTGTTCTGATAGCAGTGAGTGGATAAGTTAAGGGATTCGGAGGGGGTGTGGAGGAGAAGATGTCCAAATGCCAAAATAAGACACCATGGGGGAGGAGGGAGGATAGGAATTAGCAACTGTAAGTGCCGTCGTTGTCCTGATTGCAGCGGGTGATTAAGGGATCAGGATGGGGGGAGCATGTGAATGATTCAATCATGCATCTTGAATTACCGGTATAAATGTGGCTTGACCCATGGATAAGGCAACCACAATTTTAAGGATCAATTTTTGGACTAAAAATTGTCAACTTATACACAAGTATATACAGTAAGTCATACTGGGATGCAGGGGGAAGGGGTGTTTGAGGAGAGGGGTTTATGGGATTTCACTCAGTTGGGGGTTACAGCAATGGAGTTGGATGCTGGGCAGTGTCCAATACTAAGAACATAAGAACACAAGAACATGCTGTACTGGGTCAGACCAAGGGTCCATCAAGCCCAGCATCCTGTTTCCAACAGTGGCCAATCCAGGCTAAAAGTACCTGGCAAGTACCCAGAAACTAAGAGTATCCCATGCTACTGATGCTAGTAATAGCAGTGGCTATTTTCTAAGTCAGCTTAATTAATAGCAGGTAATGGACTTCTCCTCCATGAACTTATCCAAACCTTTTTTAAACCCAGCTACACTAAATGTACTAACCACATCTAGAGATGTGAATCGTGTGATTGATCGTCTTAACGATCGATTTCGGCTGGGAGGGGGAGGGAATCGGATCGTCGCCGTTTGGGTTTTTTAAATATCGTGAAAATCGTGAAAATCGTGAAAATCGAAAACCGGCACACTAAAACATCCCTAAAACCCACCCCGACCCTTTAAAATAAATCCCCCACCCTCCCGAACCCCCCCCCCCAAATGCCTTAAATTACCTGGGGTCCAGTGGGGGGGAGGGCAGGAAAACCGGCACACTAAAACAACCCTAAAACCTACCCCGACCCTTTAAAATAAAACCCCCACCCTCCTGAACCCCCCCAAAATGCCTTAAATTACCTGGGGTCCAGAGGAAGGGTCCCAGTGTGATCTTTTACTCTTGGACCTCCGGTGCTTGTAGAAATGGCGCCGGCGCTACCTTTGCCTTGTCATATGACAGGTCAAAGGTAGCGCCAGCGCCATTTTGTTTTTTGTCCCCCGAGGTCAGGAGCGTAGGAGATCGCTCCCGGTCCCCCGCTGGACCCCCAGGGACTTTTGGCCAGCTTGGGGGGGCCTCCTGACCCCCACAAGACTTGCCAAAAGTCCAGCGGGGGTCCGGAACGACCTCCTGCAGTCGAATCGTGTTGTCTACGGCCGGCGCCATTTTGCGCCGCCATTTTGCCATTTTACCATTGTTTGCTTTTTTGACTGCCGCAGCACCCTGAGCCGACGATTTCAATGTATTATCCACTATGACGCCTAGATCTCTTTCCTGGGTGGTAGCTCCTAATATGGAAGCTAACATCGTGTAACTATAACATGGGTTATTTTTCCCTATATGCATCACCTTGCACTTATCCACATTAAATTTCATCTGCCAATTGGATGCCCAATTTTCCAGTCTCACAAGGTGCTCCTGCAATTTATCACAATCCACTTGTGATTGAACTACTCTGAATAATTTTGTATCTTCTGCAAATTTGATTTCCTCACTTGTTGTGTTCCTTTCCAGATCATTTATAAATATATTGAAAAGCACGGGTCCCAGTACAGATCCCTGAGACACTCCACACTGCCCATTCCCTTCCACTGAGAAAGTTGTCCATTTAATCCTACTCTCTGTTTCCTGTCTTTTATCCAGATTGTATTCCATGAAAGGACACCGCCACCTATCCCATTATTTATTTATTTATTTATTTAGAGATTTTTTTATATACCGCGGCATGTTACAAACATCACCTCGGTTTACAATGAACCATAATTCAGCAATAAGCTTTACAATCAAATTGAGGATAGAACAAGCATATATCAAATGAAGTCAATAAAAATCGCAAAAACACAAATATATAATACAATCACACTAGCACAAACATATAATAACTTTTTACTTTTCCTAGAAGTCTCTCATGAGGAACCTTGTCAAATGCCTTCTGAAAATTCAAATATACTACATCTACCGGTTCACCTTTATCTGCATGTTTATTTACTCCTTCAAAAACGTTGATTTGTGAGGCAAGACTTGCCTTGGGTAAAGCCATGCTGACTTTATTCCATTAAACCATGTCTTTCTATATGTTCTGTGATTTTGATCTTTAGAACACTTTCCACTATTTTTCCTGGCACTGAAGTCAGGCTAACTGGTCTGCAGTTTCCCGGGTCACCCCTGGAGCCCTTTTTTAAATATTGGGGTTACATTAAACACCCTCCAGTCTTCAGATACAATGGATGATTTTAATGGTAGGTTACAAATTTTACTAATAAAGCTGAAATTTCATTGTTTTGTTCCTTCAGAATCCTGGGGTGTATACTAGGGGTGTGCATTCGGATTGACCGCATTAGTAAAACGCAACTCATATTTTTTTTTTACTTAAAAAATTGATTTGACATAAACGATCGGATTTCCCACATATCGAACATAGATATGTTCGATATGTGGGAAATCGCGATTGTTGAGCCAAAATAAAAATATAAACCCCCTCACCCTCCTTAATCCCCCCCCCCCCCCGACTTACCACAACTCCCTGGTGATGGAGCGAGGAGTGAGGACGCCATTTCTGCAATCCTTGGCGAGAAGCATGTGACGTCGGCGGCACGTCGAGTGACGCCGGTGTCACGTGATTCCCGACTCGTTCGCGCCGGACGGCTCGTTCGGCCCAAAAAGAACTTTTGGCCAGCTTGGGGGGGCCTCCTGACCCCCCCAAGCGAACTTTTGGCCAGCTTGGGGGGGTCAGGAGGCCCCCCCAAGCTGGCCAAAAGTTCTTTTTGGGCCGAACGAGCAGTCCGGCGCGAACGAGCCGGGAATCACGTGACGCCGCGTCACTCGACGTGCCACCGACGTCACATGCTTCTCGCCAAGGATTGCAGAAATGACGTCCTCACTCCTCGCTCGATCACCAGGGAGTTGTGGTAAGTCTGGGGGGGGGATTAAGGAGGGTGAGGGGGTTTAAATTTTTTTTTTGCACATATGTACATATACCCAACTCATTGGATTTTTTTTATGTCCATATTGGCCGCAAGTGGGACCCCCTTTCGGACATAAAAAATATGAACATAAAATTTTGCTCTGCACATCCCTAGTGTATACCATCCAGTCCAGTTTCTCATTCAGACCTACCCCATCTTCCAGGTTTACCATGATTTGATTCAGTCCATCTGAATCATTACCCATGAAAATCTTCTCCAGAATGGGTGTCTCCCCCACATCCTCTTCAGTAAACAACGAAGCAAAGAAATAATTTAATCTTTCTGCAATGGCCTTATCTTTTTAAGTACCCCTTTAACCCCTCAATCATCTAACGGTCCAACTGAATCCCTTGCAGGCTTTCTGCTTTGGATATATTTTTAAAAGTTTTTACTGTGAGTTTTTGCCTCTACGGCCAACTTCTTTTCAAATTCTCTCTTAGCCTGTCTTATCAATGTCTTACATATAACTTGCCAATGCTTATGCATTATCTTATTTTCTTCTGTTGGATCCTTCTTCCAATTTTTGAATGAAGACCTTTTGGCTAAAATAGCCTCTTTCACCTCACCTTTTAACCATGCCAGTAATCGTTTTGCCTTCCTTCCACCTTTCTTAATGTGTGGAATACATCTGCACTGTGCTTTTAGGATGGTTATTTTTTTTAACAATGTCCAGGCCTCTTGTACACTTTTTATCTTTGTAGCTGCTCCTTTCAGTTTTTTCTATTTTTCCCATTTTATCAAAGTTTCCCTTTTGAAAATTTAGCACGAGAGCTGTGGATTTGCTTACTGTCCCCCTTCCAGTTATTAATTCAAATTTGAACATATTATGATCATTATTGCCAAGCAGCCCCACCACCATTACCTTTCCCACCGAGTCCTGTGCTCCACTGAAAATTAGATCTAAAATTGCTCCCACTCATCAGTTCCTGAACCAAATGCTCCATAAAAATGTCATTTATTCCATCCAGGACCTTTATCTCTTTAGCATGCCCTGATGTTTCGCTTACCCAGTCAATATTGGGGTAATTGAAATCTCCCATTATTACTGCACTACCAGTTTGTTTGAGAATGTATTCATTAGGGTTATATTGTTTGGAATTAATAATCAATAAAGATTGAAACATAAAATTAACTGATTAACTTTGCCACTCAGCAGCTCTTTGAAAATCTACTTCTAAATTTGCAGAGAAGACAACGAGAATTTCATACAATTTATCAACTGTATTGCAAGTTCCTATAAGATAAAACGGTAGGCCAACTCCATATACCCCTTTTTTGTCATCTGAAGGGACTTCTCACGTTAAAATGCAATTTATAAAAATGTGGTATATTTTGTGCAAGTGAAATACGAAAATGACCTGCCCAAGTAAAGAGGCCATACTATAAAAATATTCTTAAGACATAAAGCTTCAAACCTTTTGAAGAATGCGGGATATAAATCTTTTAATATGAAATAAATAAATAAAAGTACTTTGAAGACAACTAAACAATGCACGCTAAAGAAGAGCAAGCCTCTGACCTCAGATGACTCTGACTTACTGGAGCTGACTGCCAAGCTGTTAATTAACGCCCACTACAAAGTTACATGCTTATGTTGATAACATCTTCTTCAATTTGCGTGCTAGCAGTGTAAATCTTGAAAATGAGATCTGTAACCTGAAATGTCCTTTGTACTTGTGCCTATTGTGTATATTATATCTTTTTTTAAAACAGTAATCATGAATTAGAGGTTACTGGGGACTCTTGCTGTATATGAAGTTATCCTCTTTTTTATCCCTTCTCTCTCGGTTATAAGTAGCAGTCATACAGAAAATCATAACTTTATAAGAGAAATCTATTTGGAAGACAGAGAAGTTATTTATCAAATTTAGTCAAAGGTACCTGTTGACCCATCTAAACTCTGAAGATTCTAGAACGTAAGGTCTCAAATAAAATGAATAGCTGGGGACAGACTAACCTCTGCTGTCATTTACAAAGGACATTATGATGTACTCTCAGCTTCCATAAAGACTACGTTTTAGCATAAACACCTATAATTTAGCCAGGTTGACTTGTCTCTCCCCTTGCCTGGCACCAAACCCCTTTTCAGCTTTATACAAATCAGAATGAAAACAAGAGTTAGGCATGGAAGAAAAGATCATAGTTTCGAGATTAGACAATTCACATATTTAAATACTTAATACATCAAGATAGCTATTTTCATTGTCCTTGTGGTGCTTGCAGGGATACGGGTACTTAATAGTGGCAGACCTGCAAGTTTATTTTCAAATGGAAACCTTACCCCCTATGGAGATTTCCTTTGAAAATGTCTGGCCTAATGGGGATTGTAGATATATGTGGTGAAATCTCTCCATGGGGAAGTATGCACAAGCAGTTAAAAATCCCCCAACACCACCTCTTTCCAAGACAGGAAAATTATGAGTGGACAGTACACATACTTTTCCCTGTGCTGGAGAGGTAGGCAATATTGAAAGGGACTTTCTCTATGGGCAAATGACTGCCTGTGGAAAATTATTTTGAAAATTGCCCCCACATGTTATACTACATCAGATAATGCAATCAGATCCTATGGGTTCATACTTTCACAGAGGAAATTAATGTCAGTAATAACTTTTAATAATAATAACTTTACATTTATTGTATACCTTGCCGTTTCAGTCTCAATGGATTGCTCTAAGTGGTATACAGCAAATTAAAATGCAATTCTTAAAATGCAATACAATGGCACTGCTCTGTTAAGTGCTCCTCACAATTATCTAGGTCAGTGGCATGTCACTATAATCTCACCTGTGGAAGACTTCATAGTCTACTGGTCCCAACCTGACAGCTCGCTTACTACCTACCAACATAGTATCTATCCAGTAAGTGAAAGCAGCGACTGACTCAGTCTGAATAATAAAACTCTTTTTTTAGGCTGAACCCACTGCTGATCATGACCCCTTTTCTGCCACAAAAAAAGACAGCAAGTCATCATTTGTTCTTGCTTATGCTGGTGTTTTAAGGGATTGTTCCTTCTATATATACAGCACTGCTAATAAGGTTATGAAGGCAAGGTGAAAAATACAACAGGGATAAAATAATTATCTTTGGATTTTTGCAAACACATTTTTGCAAACGCCATTACTTCTTTAAGTCCCCTACTAACTGCAGCCACCCAATGATCCATGCCTTTTTCTAGGGAATCCTACAAAATGCTCAAAAGGATATCCATTAGGGGTGTGCATTCGGATTGACCGCATTAGTAAAACGCAACTCATATTTTTTTTTTTACTTAAAAAATTGATTCGACATAAACGATCGGATTTCCCACATATCGAACATAGATATGTTCGATATGTGGGAAATCGCGATTGTTGAGCCAAAATAAAAATATAAACCCCCTCACCCTCCTTAATCCCCCCCCCCCGACTTACCACAACTCCCTGGTGATGGAGCGAGGAGTGAGGACGCCATTTCTGCAATCCTTGGCGAGAAGCATGTGACGTCGGCGGCACGTCGAGTGACGCCGGCGTCACGTGATTCCCGGCTCGTTCGCGCCGGACGGCTCGTTCGGCCCAAAAAGAACTTTTGGCCAGCTTGGGGGGGCCTCCTGACCCCCCCAAGCTGGCCAAAAGTTCTTTTTGGGCCGAACGAGCCGTCCGGCGCGAACTCGCCGGGAATCACGTGGCGCCGCGTCACTCAGACGCGACGTCACGTGATTCCCGGCAAGTTCGCGCCGGACGGCTCGTTCGGCCCAAAAAGAACTTTTGGCCAGCTTGAGGGGGTCAGGAGGCCCCCCCAAGCTGGCCAAAAGTTCTTTTTGGGCCGAACGAGCCGTCCGGCGCGAACGAGCCGGGAATCACGTGACGTCGGCGTCACGTGATTCCCGGCTCGTTCGCGCCGGACGGCTCGTTCGGCCCAAAAAGAACTTTTGGCCAGCTTGGGGGGGTCAGGAGGCCCCCCCAAGCTGGCCAAAAGTTCTTTTTGGGCCGAACGAGCCATCCGGCGCGAACGAGCCGGGAATCACGTGATGCCGCGTCACTCGACGTGCCACCGACGTCACATGCTTCTCGCCAAGGATTGCAGAAATGACGTCCTCACTCCTCGCTCGATCACCAGGGAGTTGTGGTAAGTCTGGGGGGGGGATTAAGGAGGGTGAGGGGGTTTAAATTTTTTTTTTGCACATATGTACATATACCCAACTCATTGGATTTTTTTTATGTCCATATTGGCCGCAAGTGGGACCCCCTTTCGGACATAAAAAATATGAACATAAAATTTTGCTCTGCACATCCCTAATATCCATGTCCATCTCTAAAAAGTGCACACTGTTTGAATCATAATGGCTGCCAAAATTCTGTGTGATAAGTTCGCACTTCAATGACAACTTTTCCAATTTCAATAAGAAATTTGATAATTTCCCGGTTTACCCTTTTCCTGATCTCTATGGTTCTGTGGTCATGCACTACACTCTTTTAGGGATGATATCAGAACAAATGATGAGGATATACTGAACATTGGTTTAATGTTAATATTTAGCTCTGTGTTCATCATTGAGCCCATGTTGTTGCTACCACCTGGGTGGACTAGGTTTATGTCAGGAGGAGCAGTGACTCATTGAGCAATGAACACAATTGGAATCAGTTGGTCCTATATCATTCTGCCACCCAGCCAGTGGATTCACATTCCTTTTTATGCTAGTCAGAAGTGCTCTTTGTGGGACCTGCCTGCCACTCTTTTCATTACCCGAAAAGTACAAATCTGACAACAGATCCAAGAATTGTTTTCATGGTCTGAATTAGAAAAGTAGCCTTATGCATTAGCCACTGCTATCATCACTATGTTAACATGCTCCCATATACATCCCCCCAACCCCTAGCCTATCATCTATTTATATGCAATATTAAATAGCTTGTAAATCTCATTAAATGTCAGTGCACTAGTTTTATTGCTCACGTGAGGATAATCTTTGAAATACAGGAAATTGTCTTCATCAATCCAAGTGGATAACTAGAGGCCATATGCTCCCAGATAACTTAGTCATTTCTTCAAGACTGTAACAAACTGAAACAAAACTGCATTAGAAGGAGGCCATTCTTGTTGATCAAAAAGAGGGTTTTCAGGATATCCAAAATGAATATGCATGAAATAGATTTGCATATAGGGGTAGATTTTAAATCCCCGAGGCGTGTGAATCCTGTGGTTTATACACATGGCTGGGCCTTACACACGCCGGGCCGATTTTCAAATGGGCCCAGCCACGTGTGTAAACCCCGGGACATGTGTAAGTGCCAGGGCTTTAAAAGGGGGCAGTCTGGGGTGGGGCGGGGCTAGAGGTGCCCGGCACAGTGGCCATTTCCGCTGGAGTGGACTGGGGAAGGCCTGATGCGTCACCACGCGTATTTGCAAAATTATACCCCACCTTGCGCACGTCGACCTGAAATTTAATAACATGCACACGCCAGCAGCACGCATATTATAAAATTGTGCATCCATGTGTGCGCGCGTATATTTTGAAAATCTACCCCATATTGAAGACCCAGGGCATGCAAATCTATTTCATGTATATTCATTGTGACAATCCTAAAAACCCGACTATTTAGGTGTACCTCTAGGAGAGGGTTGCTAAACACTGCCCTGCCCTACGTATATACAACATGTTCCAAAGAGGGCAAGTAACAATATTCCTAACCTCTTGAAAGTGTATCCTTGCACTTCAACCTAACTGGTCCATTTTCAACTTTCTGATACTCAGTTCAAAGTGCCCACTAAGGGCACTATGTCATACTTAAACAAATCTGTAAGGGATGTACACAGAAAAGTTTTTAATTATGGTGTGTTTTACTGTTTTATTTATTTTTTTTTTTTTTTCATTTCATTTGATGTTTATTTTGTTTTGTTTACACGAAAGAAAACAAGCGCCAATGTGCACCCCCAACCTGGAAATAACAACTAAAGAAAACAATTTAAAAAATGAATGGTCTGGGCTACATCTACTCCTGCTGCCAACCTTCTTCCCTTACACCAGGATCACTAAAACAAAAACCTTAACAAACCCCCCAGCCTTCCCTATCCTACCTGGACATTTCTTACCCCATCTATTCATCACAAGAAGTCAAAATAGATTAAGAGTAATCCCTAGGGATGTGAATCGTTTTAGGACGATTAAAATTATCGTCCGATAATTTTAATATCGTCTTAAACCGTTATGGAACACAATACAATAGAGATTCTAACGATTTATCGTTATAAATCGTTAGAATCGTGAGCCGGCACACTAAAACCCCCTAAAACCCACCCCCGACCCTTTAAATTAAATCCCCCACCCTCCCGAACCCCCCCCAAATGACTTAAATAACCTGCGGGTCCAGCGGCGGTCCGGAACGGCAGCGGTCCGGAACGGGCTCCTGCTCCTGAATCTTGTTGTCTTCAGCCAGCGCCATTTTCCAAAATGGCGCCGAAAAATGGCGGCAGCCATAGTCGAACACGATTGGACGGCAGGAGGTCCTTCCGGACCCCCGCTGGACTTTTGGCAAGTCTCGTGGGGGTCAGGAGGCCCCCCACAAGCTGGCCAAAAGTTCCTGGAGGTCCAGCGGGGGTCAGGGAGCGATTTCCCGCCGCGAATCGTTTTCGTACGGAAAATGGCGCCGGCAGGAGATCGACTGCAGGAGGTTGTTCAGCGAGGCGCCGGAACCCTCGCTGAACGACCTCCTGCAGTCGATCTCCTGCCGGCGCCATTTTCCGTACGGAAAATGGCGCTGGCCATACGCGTATGGCCGGCGCCATTTTCCGTACGAAAACGATTCGCGGCGGGAAATCGCTCCCTGACCCCCGCTGGACCTCCAGGAACTTTTGGCCAGCTTGTGGGGGGCCTCCTGACCCCCACGAGACTTGCCAAAAGTCCAGCGGGGGTCCGGAAGGACCTCCTGCCGTCCAATCGTGTTCGTCTATGGCCGCCGCCATTTTTCGGCGCCATTTTGGAAAATGGCGCCGGCTGAAGACAACAAGATTCAGGAGCAGGAGCCCGTTCCGGACCGCTGCCGTTCCGGACCACCGCTGGACCCGCAGGTTATTTAAGTCATTTGGGGGGGGTTCGGGAGGGTGGGGGATTTAATTTAAAGGGTCGGGGGTGGGTTTTTAGGGGGTTTTAATGTGCCGGTTTTGCGATTTTTCGATTTTTTCGATTTTTCACGATTTTTCACGATATTTTACCCCCCCAAACGGCAACAATACGATTCCCTCCCCCTCCCAGCCGAAATCGATCGTTAAGACGATCGAGGACACGATTCACATCCCTAGTAATCCCTGTTCACTCCTGCCCTATCAGGTTCTTTTTTCAAAATGGTTCCAGCTAGTTCTGAGCCTAGCATCATTCTATTGTACAGCTTTATGATGTAAAACGATGTTCATTTTTATTTATTTTTGTTTCATTTTCTACTTTAGCATGTATTATTTGCATTTAGTGTGTGCTACTGTATTTGTATATAGCATGTGTTAAAAAGGAAAACAAAGTGACACAAAACAAAATAAAACATTTTAAAAATAAAATGAAAAAACAAATCTCTCCTGAAATCAAATGAAAAGAAAATAATCAATGTACACACCCCTAATCTGGGTTTTCAATCACATTTCTTGAAGGCCCAATAATTGTTGAAATTTGTGAAACTGGTTCCAGCCATGCATGATGGCCTTTCTCAGGAGTTCAATCATTTTCTTAAGCCAAGGTTCCATATTTCACATGGGATACCTCATAATCCCCTCTGCCTCTGGTGTAATTTGTTGGATAGAAGATCATCATCCAGACCAGCCAGTAAGGGGTTAACATTTTTCTAGCTAACAGGCCGATACAGTAAAGCGTGGCCATGGTTACCCGGCTTTTAACCCGCTTTGGATGCATGTTTTGGACGTGTAAGGCGTACCCGCGATTCAGTATCAGCTTTTACGCATCCTTACCGCTTGCCGAAAAGGACACATATCCATTTCTGCCCGCCGCATGTATATGACATGTTAATGATCGGATTAGCTATTCCCTCTGATAGAGTAACGTGCGCCCAAATTATCGCCCTTTTAACCAGCTTATTTACCGCGTCTTTAACCTGAATATTTACTGCCTACCCTGTCCCTGGCGTTAGTGTGGTGTTCAGTCAGCTTCGTACCGGACAGCGCCATGGACAACATGTATATATTGGCTCTGGCGATATTTTTCATTTAGTTGAGAAGCAAAATGAGAACTGCTCGATTTGCTCGGCAGATTGGAGAGGCAAACAGGGGAGCCCGGTATCAAGGAGAACCCATCTGACCAGAGAACCCAGCAGCAAGACCGGAGAAGGTATGTGTTCTGTTTCGGTTCAGCTGTACCATCCACTTCTGGGCGTCTCTGAGGCTCCGGACATGGATGCTTCTATGGACACCGGAGAGATGGGAGCCTCCAGGCTAGGGTTAAACTGCATGTCTCTGACATGGACGCCTCTACGGACACCGGAGAGATGGGGTTTCGCTAGGCGTCCGCTAGGCGTCCTTAGGCTCCGGGGACCAGCAGAGACATGGATGCCTCTACGAACATCTCTATGGACGCCTATACGGATGCCTATACGGACGTCTCTATGGATGCCTATATGGAGCCTTCCTCCTGCGTCTAGAAGGCTGTAGTAGACACTGAAATAAGAACGCATAGCTGAGTTGAGAATACAAACTTGAGAATACACAGTGTTGCAGACCCATGTATGTACTGTTAAATAATTTTTATGTGCTGCCAGTCAAACTGTACACCAGAGAATCCACAGTGTGGCATATCCATGTATATATTGGGAAACGTTTTCTATTTGCCCTGCTATTAAATCTATATGTACACCCGAGAATCCACAGTGTTGCATATCCATGTATGTGTTATTAAACAATTTATATGTGTTCATCTATTAATTTGATTTTCATGTATTTGCCTCTGTTGTATTCCATGCAGGCAGAGCACCGTGCCATCGGCAGGCCAGGCCATCAGCAGGCCATCGGCAGGCCAGGACGTTTCATTCGCACACGGACAACTCTGTTTGGCATGTGTGAGCGAGATGTTGTCCAAACCTACCGGCTGAGCTCACGGGCAATCTTGTTCCTCTATGAAGATCTGCACTGTGACCTAGACCCCCAGGCCAATTGCCACCATGCTGTGCCAGGGTTGACTAAACTTCTCGGTGCCTTAAATTTTTTTGGTACCGGAAGTATTCAAAACCCCATGAGTGTTGTTGCAGGTATGATGCAGGCCTCCATTTCATGGCATCTGCCACAGGTGTTGAAGGCCATGATGAAGCGGCTTGGACGTCCAGCCGGGCACTCAAGGCAGCAGGGCCTACAGGCGGGAAGGTCCATGAATGTAAGCCGCAACCTCAGACATCCAAGGTCGCGGTGTCCGTTCATGGACCTTCCAGCCTGTATCTGGGCATCCATGATCGGAGGCACCGCTGCCTTGAGCACCCGGCCGGATGTCCAAGGTCATGGCTTGGATGTCTGGTCGGGCGCTCAAGGCAGCGGGGTCTGTAGAAAAGAACCATCCACTTACCTGGTGGAATGACATTTCAAATGACATTTCAAATGACAGGTACCAGCGCACCCTGGATGCTGTATAGGTGCTGCATACCGCTCTATACAGTAAAATGGATTGTGAACGCCTACCACTTCATTGACATGCTTTAGACGCCACTTGGATTTGCGTCTAATTTGAATACTGAATCGAACGGCTTGTGAACCAAGATGTGCGCGCGGCAAACGAGCGGGCGCCCGGCACTGCTGCTCTTTTTCTTACGCGTCCTTACTGTATCGGCCTGTAAGTGGGTAAAGGAGGGGATTCTAGAAAGGCTGTAACATGTGATAGTGAGTCAAGTCTCCATATTCTTCCCTGCCTGTTATGCTTGTCATACCAGCACAATCAACTATAGAGAACCATGCAACTATGTATATAATGTTTATTGCTTTCTATCCCAGTTTTTCCAAGTAAAGAATTCTTGCATGCTACCAAAGAAGATTTCCTAGTCCTTTCTGCTTCACAGTATTTCTCTTGGAGGCTTTGAGTCCCTGTTGTACATACCTGGTTCTGACCACAAGCAAGGATATTATGTCAGAATTGGTACTAGGAAAAGAGAAAAATTATATTTCAAATAATCTGAAGAAAGACTTATTAAACCAAGAGAAAACATCATCTACTTCATTGTACATTCCAGGAACATGCTTTGCCAGGTCCTTTTCTAAGTTTGGTGATATACACCGTAACAGCCTTTGTACACGGCCTCTTGGATTGAACTGGAATGGCACTTTTGTCCCCTACCAGCTTTTCTGAATGAATAATCCTCTCTCACATCTCAATTGAAGCTCTCCAGATGGAAAGAGGCCATTTCAGAAAGGAGGGGAAAGGCATAAGATGAAACAGCAATCCCCTCACTTTTACCAGAGTTTTCAAGAAGGAATTCTGGTTGAAAATTTCTGACCTTTTGAACAGGAGAAGAAATATAATATATCTCCTGTGTGCTTGCTACTGCTGAGCATGCAATCATTAGTAGGGATATGCAAAAGGTTTGGGCTTCGTTTTTGGCCCACCATGGGAAATATCGTATTTCTTGCGGTTCGGGTCTTTGAAATTTGGGGGGGACCCGAATTTCAGGTTAGTGCGCGCTAACGAGGTTAGCGCGCACTAACCTGAAAACAAATTTTCCCCAAAATTTTGGGAAAAATTTGCTTGGGTTTTGGAGTCCCCGAACCAGGAGAAATTAGGCAATTTCATTGAAATTGCCTAATTCGTCATGAACAAATGCACATCCCTAATAATAAGGGCACTTGGTAACAATTCAGTAAAGAAATTGCAACAGATTAGTTTTTACTAGGGGTGGGCATTAATAAACCTTTTCTTTATTTTGTTTCATTTTTCTCCCTTTTTGGATTTTTTTGTTTTATTAAAATTTCTTTTGTTATTTTTATTTTTCAATTTATATGAACTATTTAGACATAAAAGTGAATTTGAAAGGAGAGCACATGAGTTCACAAATAGTGCATAGTCACACAAGTGATGTTTTATAAACCTTAAACATACATGTGCACATAATGGGGTGCAAATAAATTTGCTAACATAAAAAAGGGGTAGGCTAGTGGAGGACCAGGGGCATTCCATGGCAGGGATATTTTATAACCTGCAAAACTGAAGTGCGTATAGCATTACCAGCTGAATGTGCTTTAAAAAGTGCTATTTAGCCAGATAAATAAGATAGCTGGATAAGTCTTCAAACATTAGTTATCCATCTATCTTACTTATCCAGCTAAGTAGTACTTTTCTTTTACTTATCCAGCTATCTTAGGCCTGGATTTTCTAAAATCGCAGGCCTTAGTGAATTGCATGGTACCAGGGGGTGGGGTGAAGCGGGGGGCGGGCCTACGAAAGCTGGCAGCGATCGCACCACTGCAGTGCTATCGCTGCTGGCTTTTGCAAACCAATAGCGCCACTGAGAAAGGTGGTGTTATTGGGTGCGTTACTGGCGGCGATAAAGGGTCTTACTTTTTCGCCGTCAGCGATGTCTTCGCCGCGTCCGCCCCAGTGCTGCCCCGACTCCTCCCCTTCTGGTGCCGACTCCGCCCTGACTCCACCCCGATCTAGCTATCGCACGCGAAAAGGGACTTTTCGCATGCGAAAGCTATAGAAAATGACCCCCTTAGCTGGCTAAGTCTTAAACATCATTACTTAGCTGGTTAAGTCGCCACAGAGCTACTTAGCTGGATTTTTGTTCCTGCATATTTTTTGATATGCGAACACATTGTTGGGTAGATTTATATGTATTTTATATAGTGAGCGTGCATTTGTGTGCATGCTATAAAACACATGTACATGCATGTTTGCATCCATATAGCTGCTTATATGAGTGTGCCCACACATGTTTTAAAGTTATCCTCACTATTCACACAATTTTTTATTAAGTGCACACTATTTGAGTTAGTGTGTATTAGTTGAGACATAATAGTGTGCTCTAAATTGAAATAGTTTGCTCAAGTAGTATTCTCTAAATTGAAATAGTGTGCACTAAATTGAAATACTGCACGCTAAAGAAAAAAAATTTTAAAAATGCAATTTTGTGAATTTTTTTTATCATTTCAGATTGAAAACAATATGAAATGATATAGGCAATGTAATTGGCATTGCCTTTGACATTAAAAATGAAAGCATATCCTTAGTTTTTACTGAGGAAATCACATAAGAAAAAGAAACCTTCACATCAAGACAAATATGCATGAATTGATTATTTAATTAATTGATTGGTTAATTAATTATTTTAAGAAATGTATAGCCCGCTCACTACAAAGTTCAAGGTGGGGTATATAAAATCAGGACAGCGCAAGCATATACATAAAATATCAGTCACTTGACCAACCAACAATTAACAAAACTATTGCCACAAAATGTAAAGTAGAATATTCTGCTAGCACTGGATTATTTAACCATGAAATTCTTTCATGTTGCTGAGCTGTGTTCCTTGGCTCTATAAGTGAATACTTGTTCAATTTGGTTGTGTATATGTGTGCACAAGGTTTTGCAAATGCAGTCCTACTGTCTTCATGTGGATTTGCTTCCTGCAGGGCTGAAGCTTCAAACAGGAGGGGATATGGGCAGCTGCTCAGTTGTACAGCTTAATTGCTTCTCAGCAACTCAAGGGTACCCCTTTTTTTCCCAAACAAATATTAGGGTCCCTCTGAAGTCTTTTCTTCAGAGCTCAGTTACCTTTGGAAATAACTTCTACTGCATTCCTCTGTTTGTCTGATGGAGCAGCTAACTCACTCTTAGACATGCAAGTTAAACTGTTTTACATTGCAATAGAAAACTTTTCTTCATTTCAACCCATATTTTTTTTCTTACATTGAACAAACGATGAGAAATATCAATAAAGAATGACATAAAGTTTCAAACTATAGTTTAACAACAGATTCATATTGCTTCAATAAAAAACACAAAATGAAAAGAAATTATTTTCCCCTGAAATCTAATTATAAAGAATACAAATGCTAGGGATGTGCAGCCAAAAGGTTTTCGTTGCATTCGTGATACGTATTCGTGGGGGGTCAATTCCGTTTCATGCGGAAGTATGGAGAATTCCATAAGTTGTCGATCTGTCAATACGTTACTACGGCGAGTTAAATTCCTGTCCCAGTTAAAATTAAAATTAACTACAACCCCCCACCCTCCTGACCCCCCCAAGACTTACCAAAACTCCCTGATGGTCCAGCGGGGGGTCCGGGAACTCACTCACACTGTCGGTGCTGGTTTCATCATGGCGCCGATAGCCTTTGTCACAGGGGCTACCGGTGCCATTGGTCAGGCCCTGTCACATGGCCATCGGCGCCATCTTGTGCTCCTACCATGTGACAGGGGCTGACCAATGGCACCGGTAGCCCCTGTGACATAGTATGGGCAAAGACAATCGGCGCCATTTTGAGTCCTGGCATCGGACGGCAGGTCGCTCCGGGACCCCTGTTGGACCCACAGGGACTTTTGGCCAGCTTGGGGGGGGGGCTCCTGACCCCCACAAGACTTGCCAAAAGTCCAGCGGGGGTCCAGGAGTGACCTCCTGCATGCCGGCCGTCAGATGCCAATACTCAAAATGGCGCCGATCGCCTTTGCCCTCACTATGTCACACATAGTGAGGGCAAAGGCGATCGGCCCCATTTTGAGACTCAAAATCGCCGTCCGATGCCAATGTGTGACATAGCGAACACTGGCCAAGCTACAAAAGTACTATTGGTGGCCCACTATGAAAGAAGACACTCTAGCTTACGTAGCCTCCTGTTCCAATTGTGCCAAACAGAAACCTCTGCCTGGATGTCCTTGGGGCCTGCTTCAACCCTTGCCAGTACCGGATGAGCCCTGGACCCATATTGCAACATATTTGTGGTGGACCTGCCACTTTCCGGAGGTAACAATATTATTTGAGTTACAGTGGACCAATTTTCGAAGATGGCTCACTTTGTGGCTCTCCCTGGCTTGCCAGTGGCTCACTTTGTGGCTCTCCCTGGCTTGCCAGTTATTTATTAGGCACATCTTTCACCTACATGGCATGCCTAAACATATTGTTTCTGACAGAGGAGCTCAATTTACAGCAAAGTTCTGGAAAGCCTTGTGTAAGAAATTTGACATCATACTTGACTTCACCTCTGTGTATCATCCTCAGTCGAATAGCCAAACTTAGAGAACGACTAGAACTCTCAAACAGTTCTTCCGTGCCTATGTTGGTTCACGACAGAATGACTGGGCTGAACTGTTGCCCTGGGCTGAATTTGCCATCAATTCGCATCCAGGATCATCTACTGGATCTACTCCTTTTGAAGTGGTCTACGGACGACAACCTTTACCATCTTTACCACTTCCACTTTCTGTGTTGTCCCTGGCAGCTCAATATACTGCCAAAAATATACAGCAGCTCTGGAGAAAGACTAAAGAGATGCTCCAAAAAGCAGGACAAAGAGCAAAGGAAGGCTATGACGTTCACCGAAGCAAGGCTCCTGAATTCCGGCCTGGAGATAAAGTTTGGCTTTCTACTAAACATCTGAGATTTAAGCTTCCATCTACTTGATTTGCTCCACGCTTTGTCGGACCCTTTCCTATTCGCCGACGGTTGGGCTCACTTATCTATAGTCTGAGACTCCCTTCAGCTATGAGGATTCACAATGCATTCCATGTTTCACTGCTGAAACTACTTGTCCTTAGTGAGTTTCCCACCAAGACACCTGAACCTACCCCAGTTGATGCAGAAGAAGACATTGAATATAAGGTTGATGCCATCCTTGATGTAAGAAAGAGAGGCAGAGTTTGGGAATACCTCCTGTCACGGGAGGGATACGGACCAGAAGAAAACTTTTGGGAACCATTGGCTAATATCATGGACAAAGAGATGCTTCGTCAATTTCATCAATTGCATCCTCAAAAACCTAGACCAAGTAGGGGGTCTGGAGGGGGCCCTTTGAAGGGGGTACTGTTGCATCCGTCGGTCTCAGATGGCTTCGACCTCTGTGCCTCACTTTTCATCCTTCTCTCTCCTCAAGCCTTGGGAAGATGGATGCTACCACATCTTCATGCCACTCTTTCCAGTGTCCCCGGATCGGCAATGGCGATGGTGTTCGCCATGATTTCCTGAGGGCCTCCTAGAGGGCACGTGTGCACGCCACCCACATCTTTATCCACATCATGGCAGGAACCTCGGGGGCATACCCTCCGAATGATGTCATCACATCCTGGTATTTAGCCTGCCCTTCGTTTGCTAACAATCTGAGTTAGCAAGGATTGGATTGCCTCTGGTCTAAGCTGCTCTGCTGCTTCCCAGCTGCCGCAGGAAGCTCTCTCTGCCCTTCGGGGCATTTCTTCACTAACCTGGGTTTCCGCTCCTTGGAGGCCCTTCTGTTCTATTTCAGGTATCCATCTTGGGATACCGGGTTCTTGCTCCTCGAGGGCCTGCTCTCCCTAATCTGGTGCCTGCCTCTGAACAACTTCTGCCTGCCAGGACCTTCAACAATACAGCTTTCTGCTTCAGTGAGTACTAACCCTTTCAGTCTGTCTCACCTTCAGCTTCAGCTCTTTGTGTCTACATCCGGGACCTGTCCCTGCTAAACCGCGCTGCCTATCACCTACTCGAGTGTGAGACTGGTCTCCTCTGCTGAGGACCCCTGGACTACTTCACTGGGTTACCTTCACTGCTGCCTGCTCCCCAGGCAGTTTCATCAAGCTGTACAATAAATACAACTTCTCTGTAACTGCGTATATAGAGTCTAGCCTCGTACTGCAGTTCCTCACGGGGCTCCTCCCCATGGGAGTGCCATCACCTCAGTACCCAAGAATCCACTCCAACACCTCATAACCATAACACATATAGGTAAGTTGCTCACCTTTTTTCAAACAAATACCAATATATGATCCATCCAAAGCTTTTATTCAGTGCTTTGTTAGCTCTGGAAATTTCTTCCACTCCAGTGCTTGTCTGATGGAGCAACTAACTTTCAGGCAGACAAGATACCCTTAAAGGTGAAGTTTAAAAGCTGTCCCGTGCCAAAATTAAAGGATGTGCAAATATGTTGGGCGAGCGCATGCCGAGCGTATTTTAAAAGCCGATAAGCATATAATTGCTGCTACACGCACAAACAAAAAGTTCAAAAAAAGGAGGCAGGATAGCATGGTCTGGGTGGGGAATGGGCGTTCCTGGATTTAAACTTGAAATTAGCGTGTAAATACTAATGTGTACTGGCGCACACCATGATCCCCTGCCAAGTAACTTTACTTTTCCTTTGGATGATGTGAAACTTATAAAACAAAAAAGTCTAGACAGATCAGTGGGGTTTAAAGGGTCGGTTCTAACAGGGGGGAAAGAACATTGTTAAACTAGGGGTGTTTGGAAGTCCTATTCCTTAGCTGGGCAAACTGGAAAACTGGCAATGGCAACAGCACATGTGTCTTTTAAAATCCTCCCACTTACGTGGTAGAAACGGCATTTGCTTGCATAGGTACGTGTCCATATGTGTGCACAGCCAGGCTTTTTTATATCATGCGTACATATATGTGCGTATGTTATAAAATGGCTGCCTTCCTGGGTGCAGGCCGACAAACATGCACATATCTATGGCCCAGTACTGCTATGAAAGTTACTTGCCTTGTGATTACTTGCAAGATTTGTGGAAGTCTTAAAGGGATCTTGCTTTTATTAGTTCATCAGAGTGGGAATTCACAGAAAGGGTTACATGCTCATTAACTGACAGTCATTTTGAGCACCTTGACTCTGTGTTTAGATAACTGCTGAATACTGCAAGCTCAGATGGTGGTGGTTGGTCACCTACTAAAGAAGGGAAACTATTCTATAGGGGAGATCTCCAGAAATGGGGGGGGGGGGGAGGGGGGTGTTTGTTAGTTCAGATCTTTGATTGCTTTACTATATACTGTATACCGACATGCTCCTGAATGACAATGCTGGGGTGGTCAGCAGATGCTGCAGGCTGCCATGGTGAACTTCTGTCAATTACAACAACAATAAAACCCCAAAGAGATCCTCTAGTAATGAGTACAACCAGAAATCACAAAAGTGAGGATCCTGAGTACCCTGTTCACTGAGGTTTCTCAGGTGGGAAATACACAGCAAGCAAACCTTTGAGACTTACTTGCTGAGTTGTATTCCCTCTGTTTTTATTCTTAATATTATTATTCTTTATTCAAAATGTGTTTTTAATAATTAACTGTTGTTTTAATATTTTGTTAATTTTAAATCTCAAAAAGTGCCTTTTAACATCTCTAAGATGAAACAACGTCCACTGAAACGCTGTACAGTGTCTGGCACGAGAGGAGCGTGGAGAGGCAGTAAGAGAAAATAAACAAATAAGCTGGCATAGGTACAAAAATAAGACTCTCAGAGCTCCTCATTGGAAACATAAAAGTTGTTTCATCTTAGAGACGTTAAAAGATGCTTTTAGCAGGTCATCCAAAATAACCTGTTTGAGATTTAAATTTAACAAAATATTAAAACAATTAAAAATTAAAAACATATTTTGAATAAAGAATAAAAATATTAAGAATAAAAATGGAGGGAATACAACTCAGCAAGTCAGTCTCAAAGGTTTGCTTGCTCTGTATTTCCCACTGGACAAACCTCAGAGCCTCACTTTTGTGATTTGTGGTTGTACTTCTTTCAATGCCAAGGGGAGAGTATAAGAGGCTGAGAGCTCTCAATATGCTTGTTTTATGCATCAAGCTGACAGTCTAGCCTTGCCCCCTACCATATCGCTGCTCATTCTCTTTCTGGTGAGTAATGCAAGTCATGATTTCCCAACTCTTTCATGAGTGTTAGCCTACTGACTTAAGACGAAGAGAAGGGAGGTGAATATATCCATGCTATGGCCATATTAAATCACCCCTTCCTAAGCCTTGGGGCTTTCTATATCTTTCCATACTGGGTCAGACCAAAGGTCCATCAAGCCCAGCATCCTGTTTCCAACAGTGGCCAATCCAGGCCACAAAAACCTGGCAAGTACCCAAAAACTAAGTCTATTCCATGTAACCATTGCTAATGGCAGTGGCTATTCTCTAAGTGAACTTAATAGAAGGTAATGGACTTCTCCTCCAAGAACTTATCCAATTCTTTTTTAAACACAGCTATACTAACTGCACTAACCACATCCTCTGGCAACAAATTCCAGAGTTTAATTGTGCGTTGAGTAAAAAAGAACTTTCTCCGATTAGTTTTAAATGTGCCACATGCTAACTTCATGGAGTGCCCCCTAGTCTTTCTATTATCCGAAAGAGTAAATAACCGATTCACATCAACCCGTTCTAGACCTCTCATAATTTTAAACATCTCGATCATATCCCTCCTCAGCCGTCTCTTCTCCAAGCTGAAAAGTCTTTCCAGGATAGCTATATATGATTTTTACTTTGCTTGTTTCATGCATCCAGAAATACATGAAACAATTCCTTCCTGAGGCAAATGAGATGGCCCTGCCTTACGGGGGCAATTTGCAGTTGAAACATTCCATTGGTAAAGACTGTTTGTTCCCCTCTCCCAGATGATGTCACTGCCAGTAGGATGTACAACTCACATAACACTGTGGGCCAAATATCATACCATAGCCCAGCAACAGGAAAAACAGATGAGATGGCCCCTGGCTGAAATAATCCCACCTTGGTCTCCATCAGTAGGATCTCTTTGGCTTTGCCCCCAGTAATATCACTGAGGGGTAAAAGGCTCACATACATCTATAGGTCTATCACCCAAAAAGTGTAATCTTTGAATGAACCTTCCAGGACCATAAGGGCATTATGAGGGTGTGGAGATAGGTTTACAATTTGGATGGCGTATTTGTACCCTAGAACCTTCTAGTTTGAGAATGGTGTTTATTCTAGCCCAATCCCCCTTGTGAGAGATGGAGATTCAGATAGGCTGGGGATTTTTTAGGGGAAGGGTTTTACTCTGAATTTTAGGGTCATTTTAGAATGTGTTCTATTTTATTGATGATTTATATGACGATATTGTTGTTTCTTATTTTCTTAGCTGCTCTGAATCTTTATTGAGCAGATTGAGACAGAAATCAAATAATGTATTGTAAACAACTTGACTTTTCATGTAGTATTATCGTCTCTCTGCATGAAAGTATTATAATTTACTTTTGTCAAAAAGCCTGTCCTACATAATGGCTATAGTATAAACCCTTTCATTTTAGTTTCCATGTCAAGTACTTGATATTGCTGTTTACATTTCCAAGTATTTCATACTCCTTTAATGTTGAAAACTAGAAATAAACTTCCTGAGAAATAAAATCTAATAACATAATTAATCCTGAAAAGAGTTCTTATTATTTTTAGACTTTATTAATCTGGACATTGAATATAATGATGCTTGGATGTAACAGAAGCTGAAAAATATTTATTAGCAATTAAAGGACACTAACCTTTTTCCAAAATACAGGCCTAGACACTAAAATGAAAATTAAAAAATCTTTTAGCATAGGACATCTGACATCATTAAAAATTTAGCACGCACACAAAAAACCCATGTAGAGGGTAATTAAACTATTTCTTAGATAGAACAGTGTTTTACCAGCGGAATAGGGTTTTTAGAAAATGTCCTATCTGCTATGTGGGTAAAAGTATGCTTACAGAGGTTGCATGCTCATAATTTACCTGCAATAACAACAGGCATTCCTGAGAGGCAGAGCTAGGAAAGAGTTTGCACTCATACGCATACTTTTCCATTTTCAAATGTATGAGTGCATTTTTTCTAGAGAAAAAACTATCTGCAAAAATTAGTAGGTGTAAAGCCTGTAGCTAGTTTTAATGGAAATATTTTTCAAAGGGCAATTATAACTGTGTTTTACCTGCCTAAATAAGTGTAAAGTCCAGGGGTAATTGACTTTGAATCTATCCAGGCAGGTACAAAAGTATCCCTTTAATGAAGAATGCATGATTTTTTTTTTGTGTGTGTGCATTCACTACAGTCAGCCTTTTTAGTAGATATGAAAAAATAGTGTGCATGCTAAGTACAATATGTATACACTTCTTTTCAAACCACCTTATGCTAATCAGTCCTAAGTCAGAGCTGGTTTTCATGGGGGATTTCTCCATACTACCCAAGAGTGCCCTCCCAATACAGCACACATACATATTACACACTGATACATTACATGTACCTAAAAAATGTTGAAGAACCCTTTCCCACATATACAGTCAAGAATTCCTGAATACTACCCCACCCTCATGTACACATTCAAAGTCTGGCAATTCTCTGACCCACCCCATGCCTCCTCACATTATCCAACATAGAACTGCCCACCCCCCAAAGCCTAATGTAGTTATGGCACAATTTAAGATTACAGTGCAGTCCTGGCATCACCTTCTCCCTGCCCTCCAAAGATCTTGATGCAGTCCTGAAAGCCTAATACATTTCCAACACCATATCAATAGCCAGACCTGTTGTATTGTATTTTCCACTGGGGGGGGAGGAGGGGGAGGGGGAGAGGGAGAGAGAGAGAGAGAGAAAGAGAGAGAGAGAGAGAGAGAGAGAGACTAGCCATAATGTCCTCTCCCATAGGTAGGTATTTGTATCCCTATGGTGGCCCACCTAGTAACTTGAGGTGTGGGTTAGGTATCAGTGTAGGGGGTTGGGGACATTGCACAAGGTGATAAAACCTTACCACCCAGTCACGGCAGCTATCACACAAGGTGTTGTTAAAATCAGCATTAAGTCTGTGCAATAGCTCTTCGCAGCCAGGCAAACCCAGCCCACTCCTCCATATTTGCATCACACCATACAATTCAGTGCTATTGCATGCGTTAGGCCCTTACCGCATGCAAAAACGTGTTTATCGCATGCGAAAAAGCCTTAGCACATTTTGATAAATGACCCCCTAACATTGCTAAGGCAGTATTGACACCATCTTCCCCAGAACCTAATCCCATGAAGGCAGTCTCTGCTTCCTACCAAGACCCTGATCATCTCTCACCTCTCCAGAATATTCTCTTACATTTTAGGGGATTTATCTGTCTTCATGGGCAGCTTAGAGATTTCTCCTATCTTTTGGCTAGCTTTTTATAAGAAACACAAAAGCTCTAAGCTTTTTTCTACCTTTTGGCTAGTTCTTTATAAAAAAAAAAACACACAAGCTCTAATAGGCAAATTTTAAAGCTTGGCACGCACCAAAGCAGGGAGACACGTGCATCTCTCGAGCCACAAACTCTGAATGTATTTTGAAAAGCGCATGAGTATTATTATTTATTTATTTTATTTAGCAAATTTTCTATACCGTCATTCAGACATGCCATCACAATGGTCTTCACGAATCTCCGGGTATGTGCCCAAATAAAAAAAATGTTAAAAAGGGGCTGGGAATGGGCATGGTCTAGGCAGAGCATGGGTGGGACATGGGCATTCAAGGAAATTAACTTGAAATCAGCTAGGTGAATTTTAAAATCTTGGCGCACGCCTATACTGGGAGATACCTGCATCACTCGGGCTAGCACGCGCTGTGCAGAAAAGTGCACATGTATGCGCGTATCTCCCGGTATGCACACAAATCAAAAATGTAAAAAAGGGGGTGGGGTTTGGGAGTGATATGGGTGGAGCATGGGTGGGAAATGGACATTCCAGGAAGTTAACTTGAAATCTGCGTGTAAGAATTTACGTGCACAAGCACGCGCCGGGGTCCCCTACTGCATATCCCCCACTTCCCCTCCTCTGCCTTAACTCCATTCCCCTTATCAGAAAACTCAGTTAACTCTTCAGCTCCCTGTGTCCTTTCAGGTTCTAAAACTTCAGTAATGGTAATTGCCACTGTAGCAATTGAATCATTAATGTCCTCATTAGAGGGATTTTCTTGCTCTTTTGTGACCAAATTTTGAATTTCCGTGTCTCAATTGTGAATGCACACAGACACAGAGCACTGATTAGGACTTGGGAACACAGCAGTTCTTCAACTCGATGCTGTAAATCTGTTACACCCTTCTGACGTGTTTTCTGATTCAGGCCAATACAGTACGGACAAGCCAAAAAAGTGTGTCTGTTTTTGGCGCCCACTCTGTCAACATGCACACAGCCCCCTCTCCTGGGTGCACGATATAGCATGCAAATGAGGGGTTGTACTAAAAGGAAGCAAGGGTACCCCTGATAAATGACACAAGCCCCAGAGACCTCCTGTACCCTCACCCTCCCCACCACCCTTGGAAGTAGCCATTTCCCCAGAAAAAGTAATGATTTTAAAAAATAAAACCCTGGTCACAGATCCCCCTACTAATCCTAGTCTCTCTTTTGTTAAAAACATACCTTCTCCGGGAGCCAGTCCCAACATAGCCCCCCAGACTTGCCAAATTCTGCCTGGTAGTCTAGTGAGAACTGGAAGTGACCCTTCCTCTCCCAGACCCAGCGGCCACCATTTTGGAAAATGGCACCAGTCGCCCTTTAATCCTATCATATGACAGGGGCTACCAGTACCATTAATCATTTTATAAAAGCTTATTATGGATGAAGTGGTTAAAGATTTCAATAGAAATTTACCATTATATTATGGTAGCTGACTTCCTAGCCACTTTGGCTATGAAAGATAGATTAATGTTTAATGGACAAGTGGTGCTTCATGAGTATAAATATTAATGACCATTGTAGGAGACAAACAAGAGAATCTAAGGTCCCTTTCTACATACCAAAATGTTAACCTTGAAATAATGCCTTCTTTCTATTTGCTATGAGAAAGACAAGTGACGAGACACACAAGTGACATATGTACATTATGCATTGTCTGTTTTCAGATGTGTCTGGCCTTTCCTGCCTACATTCCCTCATTGTATTCAATATATTTGCAATGTCCACCCGAGTCAAGAGGTGTCAATAGGCTATGAGTTAGAGACTTCCTGAATGCCAATGTGTCATTTTAGCCAAAGAGATCCAGAAAACAATGTACAACTTTTGCAGAATCCTCTGACAAGTCATCAAACAAAATTTGTTGAGCTTTGGCATAGCAAAACAGTGTTGACTGGCAGTGATCTTGCTGAATTATCTAGTCTATACTTAAATGTATGACTCAGATTTTTTATTTTTCCACCATAAGTTTCTGGTTCAAAGTATTTTACATAAATGTGATAAAAAAAGAAACAATTTTGGTTACAGTTTTGTGTTTAGAAACAAGATGTCTACATCCACTACAGTATATATGATAAACATTTTATATAGTATTTTCTAAATTTAAAACAATCATTATTTGGGCCTCATTTTCTAAAGTATTGCAGCCCTGTGATACTTTAGAAGATGAGGGGCGGGGGGCTGAATCGGGGGGTGGGCCTGCGCTAGCCGGCAGCGATCACGGTGCGATCGCTGCCGGTTTCGCACCCAATAGCGCCACCATAGGAGGTGTAGCTATTGGGAGCGAAAGCGGACGCAAAAAGGGCCTTACCTTTTCGCTGTCCACGGCGTCGGCGCAGAGTTGGCCCCGGTGACACCCCGACTCCTCCTCTTCCAGGGCCAACTCCGCCCCGACTCCACCCCCATCCTGGTATCGCACACGATAAGGGACTTTTCGCGTGCAAAAGGTCCCTTATCGCGTGCAAGCGGCTTGGAAAATGAGGCCCTTTGTTTCAGAAATCCATGTTAACAGAAATGACATTTTTACATTCTTTGCAATTTTTTCTTTGGACTCATTGTTCTTAATATGCTAATTTTATCATGTTTCCCCCTTATGGAAAGTAGTTTACCATTCCCTGTACGTACCCGGATCAGTCCAGACTCCTGGGTTTTGCTTCCCCTCCAGCAGATACAGAGAAGTTTTAACGACTCCATCCTATACCCCTGAGGTGCCACCTAGTCTGTCAGTATTTCTCTGTCTACAGCAGATGGTGGAGGTGCAAAACCTTTAATTTGGGTTTGGTGTTAGGTTTTTAGATTTTTAGTTTGTTGGTATTCGTTCCTTCGGAAATCTTAAAAAGACAAGGATTTAGTAAAAAAAAAAAAAAAAGAAAAAAGAAAAAGAGAGAAGATATCTCTTTAAGCCTCCCAGGGGGTTGCTAGGTCCTGGTGGGACCCTCCCCCCCCCCCCCCCCAGTAGCAGAGACTCTGGAGCCCTGTAACTGCCCACGGCTGGGGGTGATACCGGGGAGCCCGGTTCATTCACCCTCTGAAGATCTGCACACAGGAAAAAACAATGCTGAGGTGATTTATTTAATTTCTGACCCGGCCTAGCAGTCTCGTTTGTCCCTCTTTCCTTCTGACACCGTTTTCACCATCCTTTTCAGTTCCTACAAGCTCCCGGGGGTTTTTCTTGGTCACGCTGGTTCTTTTTTCAGGCCCTGATCCTAATTTAGCTCGGGGATCATGCCGCTGGTGCGGCCTGCGGGCCGGAGTTTGTACTGGGTGCTTGTCGGGAGGGGAAGGCTCTCTGGGGAAGCCGATTCCAGCAAAATTGCATCGCAGCAGCTCTAGAGCTCACAGGGACCCTGAGAGGGCAGAACTGCTGCGGCAGCCTCAGGACCCTTTTCTTCTCAGTGCAGGTACTGAAGCCTTACTGCGAACGTTCAGGGAGCAGGAGAAGGCTGCCCTGGGGTAGGGGAGCTCCCAGCCACCTCTTTTGCTGCGTCCTGCTGCCCCTGGGGGGGATGACTTGCAGACAGCTCAGATCTCTTCGTCAGAGGAGGACAGGGGAAAGACTCAGATGAGTCCATAATGGGATCATTTTATAAGTTTATAACTGTACAGCTAAAGCTAAAGTCTGAGTGTAATTTGTATAAGCAAACTTTAGACAACATCTTCAAAGCAAACTTATGTATGTAAGTATGCAATAAAACTGCTTGGGTAATTGGGCCTGCACTTTGCACAGACTACCTTGCAGGAAGTTACACCTCCTCACTGGAGCGCATAGCTTGCGTGGGTTAACATATGAATATACATTTTAGAATCAGGCAATATAGGGTAGATTTTAAAAAGGAGTGCACGGGCATACATGTGTGCGTGTGCTAACCGGCACGCACACATGTATGCCCAATTTTATAACATGCGTGCACAACAGGCATGAACATTTTATAAAATCTGGGGTCGGCGCACAATTGTGCACCTTGCGTGCACTGAGCCCACTCCAAGCTGCACTGCTTTCCCCCGTTCCCTCTCAGGCCACTCCAAAATCAGAGTGGCCTCGGAAGGAACTTCCCTACCCCCCACCCCACCTTCCCTCTCCTTTCCCTACCTCTCCCGCCCTTTCCCCCCACCTTTGATGACTTTTTTTTATTGCAAACTTACTCCTCTTACTTACACGTGTCCCAGGGCTTTATGCGCGTCGCAGGGCCTTTTGAAAATAGGTCCGGCGCGCATAACCTTTGGAAAATCTGGCCCTATGTGTGCTGTCCCAACTGCACCCTACTTCTGATCCTTGAAACGCCTTTCTGGACTTCATGTGAAAGGATGTACATAGCTGGGTTATGCAAGTTCTTTTATATGCACTGAGCCTCTGCCGATTTTGTTAACAGACATTTCCATGCATGAAAATGATGTCATCCATTTGAAAATTCAGGTTGTGAACAGAAGTAAGTTGACATTCTCTCAAATAACTTGTAAAAATTGGGAGAAATCACTGCCAAAATGTTCTAATGATCGAAGACCATACTTTCCAAATACTCCTCACTTGCTGGCTTCAGTATATTTTAGAGTTTTTGTTTCATTTAATTTTTGGCATTTTGAGTACAGTAAATTTTAATTATAAGTGTTCATGTTATGGGAAGTTTCATCTTGAATATATAGTTTTACGAGTTGCATATTCTTTCCTATGAGCACTAGAAATATTAAGAACAATAAATATGCTCATAGCCCTTCTTGGCATTGCTTCTGTTATTACATAGTTAATTCAGATTCTGTTAACCAGGAACTGTATATAGGAATGCCGCATTAGTAACAATTGCCAGAACCGGATCGTTAGAATGACATAATGCTTTCATACGAATGGCAGGCATACTTGTCTCAAACTCAAAAGTACATTTAAAGATGGGGAACCAAATAGAGACCCCCGCTGGATCACCAGGGGCTTTTGGCAAGTCTTGGGGGACCCTCCTGACCCCCACAAGATTTGCCAAAAGTCCAGCGGGGGTCCGGGAGCAAACTCCTGCACGCGGACCGTCGGCTGCCAGTATTCAAAATGGCGCCGATAGCCTTTGCCCTTACTATGTCACAGGGGCTACCGGTGCCATTGGTCAGCCTCTGTCACATGGTAGAAGCACAAGATGGCGCCAGCCATCCAGTGCTCCTACCATGTGACAGGATCCAGCCAATGGCATGGATACCCTGTCACATGGTAAGGGCAAAGGGCCATCGGCGCCATTTTGATTAGTGGCAGCCGATGGCCCGGGAGCAGGAGGACGGCCCGGAGTGGGAGATCGTGGGATATTGCTCCTGGGACCACCACTGGACCACCAGGTACCTGTAAAAAGTTTTTTGGGGGGTCGGGAGGGTGGGGGAAGCTAAGGGGTTACTTTTAAAGGGTCGGGGTGGGTCTTTTGTTTATCGGCTGGGACATAGTGAGGGCAAAGGTAGCGCCTGTGCCATTTTGAATACTGGCAATACGGCCCGAGTGCAGGAGGTCGCTCCCGGACCCCCGCTGGACTTTTGGCAAGTCTTGGGGGTCAGGAGGCCCCCCCAAGCTGGCCAAAAGTCCCTGGGGGTCCAGCAGGGGTCCAGGAGCGATCTCCTGCACTCAGGCCGTATTGCCAATATTCAAAATGGCGCCGGCGCTACCTTTGCCCTGTCACAGGGTAAGGTCAAAGGGCCATCAGCGCCATTTTTATTAACGCAGCCGATGGCCTGAGAGCGGGAGATCACGCCCCCGCTGGACCACCAGGTAATTTTAAAAGGTGTTTTTTTTTGGGGGGGGCAAGGGGGTCATTTTAAAGGGTCGGGTGGGTTTTTTTTTATCGGGCCATCGGCGCCATTTATATTAGTGGCAGCCAAAATGGCGCCGATGGTCCGAGAGCGGGAGATCGTGCCGGGACCCCCCCAATGGACCACCAGGTAATTTAAAACATTTTGGGGGGGGGGTTCGGGAGGGTGGGGGATTTGTTTTAAAGGGTCGGGGTGGTTTAGGGGTTGTTTTGGTGTGCCGGTTTTCCCACCCTCCCCCGATTTATGATTTTTCATGTTAAAGCGGGGGAATTTCTATTGTATCGCGACTCTGACGATTTTTAACGATTTAAAAAATATCTGACGATTTTTTTAAATCGTCAAAAAACGATTCACATCCCTACCTTTCATCACTCCAAATAACATAAAATCTTCAGTGATGTCTACTGTGCTGTTCATACCTCTGACTGTGCATGTAAAATTGCCCTATAAAACCTAGCTCACCACCAAAACCTCACCTCGAGTTACTAGTTGCCCCTCTTAAAGTGGTATAAATAGTTTACTTATATAAGAGACTTATAAAGAGGTGTTTCTCTCTCTCTCTCTCTTCCCCCCCCCCCCAACATGCAATAAAAACCTTTCTGTGCACTTATCAGCATGTGATGTGAAAATATCAAAGGTGTGATAAATTTAATGTATATTGCAGAAAAATAGTTCCACAGTATCAGGAAAGTTACCCTATCCACACCCCTATTTTATCACAGGCACTATTTTTCACAATTTTATAGCAAAATGATTAATCTAGGGGTTAGGGTTGACAGCACTTAAGGCTGTAGTTTATGCCTTGATGCTTTCACAGCTAGATTATTGTTGGGTTTACAGAGAAAACTGATTCAAAAATTACAATTTATTGAAAACACTGCTGCTCTAATGGTTTTGGGAAAATCTCAGAAAACTTCAGTCAAACCCTTGTTGTTGGAGTTGCTTTGGTTACCTATTGTAGACAGATGTAGGATCAACAACTTGGTTTTGACATTTAAACTTTTAAATGGTTCTGGCTCTTCTTCATTGAAGGATTCTTTGGAATGGCATGTGGCCAAAAGAAATCTTCATTCTGTAGGGAGATGGTATTTGTGTCTCCCGCCAGTGAAAAAATGTAAACATTCCTGTTTGAGTAGTAGATCATTTTCCAATGTTATTCCAGGTTTACCTCTGGAAGTGAGAGAAGAGGTAAATTTAATGAAATTTTGGAAGAAATTAAAAACTTTGTTTATGTCTACCAGTAGCTAGTGGTATTACTCCTTTGGCTATCTTAATTTTTCAGACAGAACTGACATGTCTAGGTAAGGAGGGTGGGCACAGAAAATTGATTGATGAGCTGCATTTTATATGTCTGTTTGTTTATGTATTGTCTTTTGAGTTTTAATGGATATTATTTTATGATGTTATTGTTGTAAATTTATCATTTGTACATCGCTTTGGAAGATAGTGTTTATTTGTAAAGTGATTTAAGAAGCCAATAAATAAATAAATGGATGGGTTCATGAGTTGACTTTCTTGCATTTTTTGAATTTTTAAATTCACAAGATTCAAATCTTAAATTTACATACACTATGGATAAGTGTCAGATTGTTTTCTTTTTACATGTTGGTATGTTACAATGAAGGACAATTTTCCACTACTTTGCAGACAAAGATGACTGACATGAATAATATGCTTCATTTTGATAGTTTCCATTCAAGGCATTTAGTAGCAAACATTCTTGTTGGTCAGTTCTTTCACCTGTGCCACTTTTGCTCTATAATGGCAGAAAATAAATCTAAAGCCACATTAATGCAGGCAACATTTTTGGAACACGGGTACCCAAGGAATGTGATTTGTTGGGCATACAAAATGACTTTATGTATTAACTGAGACTTATTGTTTACTAAAAGAGTGAAGTTAACTTCTGATCACCCAGTTTGTGTTTTGGCCTACATTGTTCATATATCCCAGACTGTAAGTATTATAAAATGGCATTGGTATTTGGTGCAGAAGCATGATATTTTTTAGGGATGTGAATCGTGTCCTCGATCGTCTTAACGATCGATTTCGGCTGGGAGGGGGAGGGAATCGTATTGTTGCCGTTTGGGGGGGTAAAATATTGTGAAAAATCGTTAAAAATCGTGAAAAATCAAAAAACCGGCACATTAAAACCCCCTAAAACCCACCCCCGACCCTTTAAATTAAATCCCCCCCCCCCCCGAACCCCCCCCCCCCCCAAATAACTTAAATAACCTGCGGGTCCAGCGGCGGTCCGGAACGGGCTCCTGCTCCTGAATCTTGTCGTCTTCAGCCGGCGCCATTTTCCAAAATGGCGCCGAAAAATGGCGGCGGCCATAGACGAAAAAGATTGGACGGCAGGAGGTCCTTCCGGACCCCCGCTGGACTTTTGGCAAGTCTCGTGGGGGTCAGGAGGCCCCCCACAAGCTGGCCAAAAGTTCCTGGAGGTCCAGCGGGGGTCAGGGAGCGATTTCCCGCCGCGAATCGTTTTCGTACGGAAAATGGCGCCGGCAGGAGATCGACTGCAGGAGGTCGTTCAGCGAGGCGCCGGAACCCTCGCTGAATGACCTCCTGCAGTCGATCTCCTGCCGGCGCCATTTTCCGTACGAAAACGATTCGCGGCGGGAAATCGCTCCCTGACCCCCGCTGGACCTCCAGGAACTTTTGGCCAGCTTGTGGGGGGCCTCCTGACCCCCACGAGACTTGCCAAAAGTCCAGCGGGGGTCCGGAAGGACCTCCTGCCGTCCAATCTTTTTCGTCTATGGCCGCCGCCATTTTTCGGCGCCATTTTGGAAAATGGCGCCGGCTGAAGACGACAAGATTCAGGAGCAGGAGCCCGTTCCGGACCGCTGCCGTTCCGGACCGCCGCTGGACCCGCAGGTTATTTAAGTTATTTGGGGGGGGGTTCGGGAGGGTGGGGGATTTAATTTAAAGGGTCGGGGGTGGGTTTTAGGGAGTTTTAGTGTGCCGGCTCACGATTCTAACGATTTATAACGATAAATCGTTAGAATCTGTATTGTATTGTGTTCCATAACGGTTTAAGACGATATTAAAATTATCGGACGATAATTTTAATCGTCCTAAAACGATTCACATCCCTAATATTTTTTACAATCCTGTGTATGCTTTTAAAAGAGCCCAAAATCTACAGGATCAACTGGTAACATCATGGTTTTCGGAGTCTTGTGTTATCAATGTGCAAAGTGGGCACCATTGTTATGATCAATGTAAGGTTTGTTTGTTGTCTTTATCACTGCAGTCATTTGAATAAAATGTTATGCATTGCACTCTAGCACTAATTTTATGTTTTCTCAAGTTATATACATAGTACAGTGTCCTTGTAATCTCTTCTATGTAGGTAAGACTATGTGGCCAGTGAAAATCAGGATAATGAAACACTGTAGTGATATACGGTACAGTTGCATGGAAGCTGCTGATTGTTAGAATTTACATCTATATTACTTGGGCGGTGAAGCTTCGGGTTGTACTTTACTCTTTTTTGAGATGAGACTTTATATATGTTAGAACCATTAATTTGCTTGGTTTGTAATTGCGATGTGTGATTGGTTGTGGATGTATGTTGATTGGTTGTAGGGATTAGTTGTGTAAGAGCAAGGAACCTGATTGGCCGTGCTGAGAATTTCAATTCTAGTATTTAAGATGGCACAGAATGCTGAGTCTACAGCTATGTCTGTCAGGTTGATGAAGCTCAGGATTGTAATTCAATCTCTTTTGAGATGACGCTAAGATTCTGCATATGGTGGCACTATCAACTTGTTGGAATAAACTGTCTTTTCATGTTTATCTTTACAATGTTTTGGGTTGATGTGGAGTTGTGGTATTGTTAGTTTTGTTTGTATGTTTATTTATTTAATTTTTAGTGATTAATTTTCAGGGTCTACACAACGATGAAATTTATTTTAGAGTTGTTGCTCTTTGAGATGAGACCCTTGAGGAAGCCGTGGCATCAGCGTAACATGTTGGGTATAATGTAAAGCTTATGGTTTTAAGTCTTTCATTGGATATAATACAGCAACTTTGCAAATTGAAATGCTTTCATTTTTCGTAAGTCTTTCGAACATTTGAGAGGAACATTTGAGAGTCTTGTGTGGGGAGCACTGTGAGCACCTTTTTGGACATACAGGTTTTATTAGCTGCATGCTTCTTATGCTGTGAGATCTGTTTCTTGGCTCACTGGACCATTTTTTAATCTCTTCTAATTTTTGCTTTATTTTTGTGTTGTGTGCTTGTGTATGTCTTTTGTGTATATGTAATGTTTGTGTGGGCTCTAGTTTGTCTAAAAGGGGATTGGATAAGATATATGTTTGAAATTGTAGGCTTGTGAGATACATTTTTAATTGTGCATTTGAAGATTGTAAAACAAATTTGCCTTAATTTGAACTAGAATTGATAAAAAAAAAAAAGTGTTATGTGATATTCTGATTAAAATTTTATTTTTGCATTTCCCTTGGGTTTTCTATTTATAATCAATGAAATATATTTTGTAACCAATTGTTTTTTATTTCAAAGACTATTACAAGCGTTCTGAGTCTCAGCTAGAAGAGTTGTCTGAGGACAAGGGCTTCTTTGAGGTTAGCATATATATATATATATATTTTATTTTTTTTTGTTACTGCAGAGCACTTTACTGCTGTTGCAGTTCCAGCCAGAGATGATAGTGCTTCAGGGAGCTCCAACCACCTCCAACTCAGATCTCCGGGGGGAGTATTGAGGTAAGGACTGGCCTCAGTTCTCCATTCTATCCATCAATATATATTCAGATCGCCTGAACAAGACACCACTGAGGCTGAGGCCAGTCCTTGCCTCAATATTATAAGGTGGTCATAGAGAGCAGAAGGTCAGAAGCCAGTGCCCTACAAATTAGAGCTGGGAGAATTCTCTCTTTAGAATCAATGGGATGGATGTGCCTAGGCTGACTGAACCCAACTACTGATGCCAGTCCTTCTCTCTTTATAGACTATCCTGGCTAGATGTGAGGTGAACAGATGGGTCAGTCATCCTGGATGTGAGTGACAGTCTCTAGGTTGATGCTAGGCTCTATGCCTCAATTCTCTACACTTTCCTCCTCCACACTTTCCTCCTCCTTTGCATCTTCTATATCCCCTACATCCTTCACAGACATCTGAGATGTGTTTTTGATCTGGTTGTTCCCTTCTTTCATATCCTCTCCTGGAATCCAAATGTTCCCTCACTTTTCAGCACTGACAACTAACCCCATTTACCAGGGTTACTTTTTTCCAGGTTTACATCAATGAGGCTGAACCATCAGGGAAAAGAAGACTATGCATGCTCAGTTTAGTGCACACCTGATAGCCTGTGCAGCATCTACAGTACATGCTATTTAGTGCTCCTTCAGAAGTAGTGTTTAGTAGGGATGTGAATCGTTTTTTGACGATTTAAAATATCGTCCGATATATTTTAAATCGTCAAAAATCGTTAGGGCCACGATACAATACCAATTCCCCCGATTTATCGTCAAAAAATCGTAAATCGGGGGAAAGGGGAGGGCAGGAAAACCGGCACACTAAAACCCCCTAAAACCCACCCCCGACCCTTTAAATTAAATCCCCCACCCTCCCGAACCCCCCCCCCAAATGCCTTAAATTACCTGGGGGTCCAGCGGCGGTCCGGAACGGCCTCCTGCAATTGAATCGTGTTGGTCTATGGCCGCCGCCATTTTGCGCCGCCATTTTGCAAAATGGCGGCGCAGAATGGCGCCGGCTGAAGACAACACGATTCAATTGCAGGAGACTGTTCTGGACCGCCGCTGGACCCCCAGGTAATTTAAGGCATTTGGGGGGGTTCAGGAGGGTGGGGGATTTAATTTAAAGGGTCGGGGGTGGGTTTTAGGGGTTTTAGTGTGCCGGTTTTCCTGCCCTTCCCCTTCCCCCGATTTAGCTACGGACCGCCGCTGGACCCCCAGGTAATTTAAGGCATTTGGTGGGGGGGGGGGGTTCGGGAGGGTGGGGGATTTAAAGGGTCGGGGGTGGGTTTTAGGGTGTTTTAGTGTGCCGGTTTTCCTGCCCTCCCCCTTCCCCCGATTTAGCTACGGACCGCCGCTGGACCCCCAGGTAATTTAAGGCATTTGGGGGGGGGGGGTTCGGGAGGGTGGGGGATTTAATTTAAAGGGTCGGGGGTGGGTTTTAGGGGGTTTTAGTGTACCGGTTCACGATTTTAACGATTTTCACGATACTCTAAACACCCAAACGGCAACGATACGATTCCCTCCCCCTCCCAGCCGAAATCGATCGTTAAGACGATCGAGGACACGATTCACATCTCTAGTGTTTAGATGCTATTGCATTGATATACCAGAAATGTAACTGACTTAAATTGGGTTTTAGCTGGGTAAATGTACCCAGCTAAAAATATAGCCAATAACTGGCAATGTTTGTGTGTTCACACTTGAAAGGCATGCAAATTTAGCCAGGTAATAAAGGGTTTGGGTCAGAGGCATTGATGGGATGGGTTCTCAAACTACCTGGTTCAGGCAAACTTTAGCAGGCTTTAATCTACTCATCCAAATTCTAAGCAAGTAGATTTAGCTGTATATTCAGCTGCAAAATTAGCCAGGTAAATGTGATTGAAAATCTGCTCAAAAGTTAACCAAGTAAATGTCCTTGATTATTTTACCTGCGGTGTGGGTTTTTTGAAAATTGGCCCCTATACTTTTGGGGTTAGGCTACATTAAAATAACGTGTACCTGTCACTGAGGTTCTTTTATGGTAAACATGCTAAAAACATTTAATGCCTCATCTGTTAAATGACTTTATGGTGTGCACATTCAAAATGGTTGCGAGCACACCCCCAAAAAATTATAGATTGACTTATAATGCATAGAGTCCTTTGTCCCTGATTTATTTTTTTCTGATTCTAAAGATGTTCACACAAGAGAACTCTACTACAGTAACAAACCATGCATCTGAGTGCTATGAATAGTTAATCTTTGCATTTAATTTAATTTCAGGCTATTTAAATTTATTATTATCTTCAAGAAGAGCTGACTTTCCACATTCTGGTATTTGTTTGAACTTTCCTCTTTTTTTTTTTTTTGCCTGGAGAGTAACCATTTTGGTTTCTCAGGAAGTCCTGGAATGTAACTTGCATTTGGGCCAACAAGAAGTTCCATCTTTGATTTAACCAAAAAGCTGCCTCTTGGAAAATATTCACTTTGCTTTTTTGATGTGTGCTAGACTGCAGTTTGGTGTACATTAAAAGACCCATTGGCCCAGAAAGGTTCTTATGTATATTGTTAAGAAGAGGTAGCAACCGCTATAACTGAATCCATCTGTCTGTGGTCACAGCCTTTACACAAATGTCACTGGGAACAGAATTTCTAAAGCCACATCTATCCATCTATGTATAGCAGAGCTGAAAAGAAGAGAAGCAGAAATGAGCATTGAATACACATTCATTTTGTGTTGTGAATTTTCTTTTATTATAGCTTGAGTGCTTTTGAAATTTGAAATTGGAAGAGTGGTTTGTAGGACCTAATCACTTTACTAGCTAATAACAGCCTTAAAAATCAATCTGACACTGTATTTTTTTGTTTCAGAATAATAACATCCAAGTGCAAATGCAAAAATCAAACCCCTGAATAAAGGGGTTGGTGTGCCCAAAACTCATCATTAAGAAAATGTTGTGTCCAAAAAATAGTTGTCAAGAATGAGGAACAAAATAAATTGCAATCTCTGCTAATAAATGCAAGTCAGAGAGCCGGCATATCTCAGAAAAGTAGCACAAAATTGCCTTTTCATGCATTTTAAGATGGCTCCAGCTACAATTTGCATAATACATTATCAGTTTCATTGCAATGTACATAACCCTCATTATCCCTTTTCAGATATACAGTCACACTCCCAAAATTATAGATATATAGAATAGAAGAGGGGAGAGAGATAGGTAGTACAATTAGCATACTCCTGCCATCATACCAGCTCAAACAATGGGCAAGAAGTTCAAAATGCTTGCCCAAAAGGTTAAAATGATTAGAGCATTTTAGCTTGGAAAAGAGATATGACTCAGATATACTGGGTAAATAGGGAATGGTTATTTACCCTTTCATACAACACTAGGACTAAGGGACATGCACTGAGAGGAGAGGATCACCTTGCTGGAGGCTGAAAGGAATCAATAAGTTTTTGCATGGGACATTGTCTTTTTTAAAAGTACTGGGGCAAAGTTAACTATTTGGGAATATTATTTAGTGTGTTTGTGTGTTTGTGCTTTTAATAGTCAGTAAGGCAGTGAATAAACAAGTTAGACTGCATTTTTAAATAGTCAGTCAATAAGGCAGCTAGTAAGCAGTAGGTAGTGTGTTTATTTTTAAAAGTCTGTAAGGCAGCTAGTAAGCAGAACTGAGTGTTTATATTTAAAAAAAAAAAAAAACACACAAAAAACCCCCAAAAAAGTAATCAGAAGCTAGAAATAAGCTAGGAGCAGTATATACCTAAGTAAAAAGGTTGAAAAGTTCAGCTCAGTTACTCACCTTGGAAAGGTGTTGAGGTAGTGTGATTTGGTTTGAATAGGTAGCAACATTTGTTAATCAAGAGAGCAGTGAGTCACTCTGGCTGACTAACTGAAGTTAGACTGTATTTCCCAACCCTCCCACCCCTCGCCCACCCACCCATAGCTCATCCTTTAATTTATAGGAAGATGCCACTTTCACAAAAAAAACAAAAAACTTTGAGAGTTTGATCAGACCCCGGTAGGCTACTACCAGACATATACGGGTAGATTTTATAAAATTACGTGAGCGCATACTTTTGTTCGTGCACCAGGCGCGAACAAAAGTACATTGGATTTTATAAGATATGCGCGTAGCTGCACGTATCTTATAAAATCCGGTGTCGGCGCTCGCAAGGGGGTGCGGTGCGGTGCGCTGCCTGTTCCCTCTGAGGTCGCTCCGAAATCTAACCCACCCCCTGGCCCTATCTATCCCCCCCTTACCTTTGTTGGCAGATTTACGCCTGCCAAAAGCAGGCGTAAATCTGTGCGCACCAGCGGGCTGCTGGCAGGCCATCACCCAACCCGGGGGCTGGTCAGAAGGCCTCGACCATGCCCCCGGGCCGGCGCCATGCCCCCCGGTCCCGCCCCGAACCACCCCCTGACCCCGGGCACGCCCCTGGACATGCCCCCTCCCTGCCCCTTTTACGAAGCCCCGGGACTTACGCGCGTCCAGGGGCTGTGCGTGAGCCGGCGACCTATGGAAAATAGGCGCACCGGTGCGCAAGGGCCCTGCGCGCGAAAATCCGGCTGGATTTACACGCGCAGGGCATTTAAAATCCAGCCCATAGTGAATTCACTAATACATTTAAAGGACATTAGACACATTCCTACTCCCATAGCAATCTAAAACTTAATTAGGAACTGATCAAAATTGAGATGAAGGCAGCAGTCCAGCAGCAAGAGGGGGGCTTCCCAGTCTTTTGCATAGAGTGTCACATGTATGATTTTTTACCCACCGGTGAGAAGTTGTACATGTGCATGCAATGCAAAGAGCTCCTGGCTCTCAGAGAACAAGTCCGATCTCTGGAGGCTAGAGTGGCAGACCTGGAGGAGCTGAGGCAGACAGAGAGGTATATAGATGAGACCTTCAGGGACAAAGTAGCCAAGTCCCAACTTCAGACTGGCAGCCCTGGTGCTGCCTTGGAGGAAGAAGGTCTCATGATTGGAGATCATCAACCTGGTGCAGCAGGAAAGGATCCTGTAGCAAGAACCTGCTCTCCAGGTGATGCACTGTCCTTTCGCACTGAGGATATCTCCCCAAGGCCTACTGCCCAGGAGGGAAGGGTTAGGTCGGCCGTCATAGTTGGTGATTCGATTATTAGGAATGTAGACAGCTGGGTGGCTGGTGGGCGTGAGGATTGCCTGGTAACATGCCTACCTGGTGCGAAGGTGGCGGCCTCACGCGTCACCTAGATAGGATTTTAGACAGTGCTGGGGAGGAGCCGGCTGTCGTGGTACACATGGGCACCAATGACATAGGAAAATGTGGGAGGGAGGTTCTGGAAGGCAAATTTAGGCTCTTAGGTAGAAAACTAAAATCCAGAACCTCCAGGGTAGCATTCTCTGAAATGCTTCCTGTTCATAAACCTTTTCTTTTTAAAGGTTTTTTAAAGGTTTTTTAAAAGAAAAGGTTTATGATTAGGAAGATTTTAAAAGGTAGCATAATGGTTATCATAACCGGGAGGTAACGGCGAAAGTGGTTTTCGTATATTTACACAAGATACCCTTATCCATCAAAACGTTCAAGAGTTACAGACACTAATTTGAGAAATGCAATAGAAAGGAATGAAAGAATGTGTGTATAACTGAATGTTTAAAGACTGATACGTCCTGCTTCGCCAAAATCTAAGTTGTAACCACAGTTGAATCGAGGAATCATTTTTAGCGGTGTATTGTCTTGAATTTAAACCATAACAGCAAAATGTACAAGAGACAAACATCAAGGGAAGAAGACATTTTTAATCAAAATCTGTCCAGTGCAGATGGAATATCAATAATAAGGACAGATGAACAAGATATGGTTGATATAAAAACACACAAGTGTTTTCTAAAAGATACAATATACCACGAGTAAAACACAAGGAATGTTACCTATGAGCTATTGATGGTCTAGAATTACCTGAGTGGAAAGATAAGGGTTAAAATATAAATTTAAAAAAATATGTTTTTCATAAAAATGAATAAAAAATAGGTAGGAAGAAGGCTGGTTCATGATTACAATTACTTAATCACACAGCAGACAAGGCTATGGATTAGCAAATTGCAGTTGTTGTATGAAACCATCCTTTCCCTACTTTCATTATTTTTGGTTAAAGGGTAAAAAAATACAGGTTGAAGGGGTGGGGATTATTTGGTTTGTTGTAACAGACTAATAACTGGCATCTCAGAGACATGGTGGAAGGAGGACAACCAATGGGACAGTGCTATACCGGGGTACAAATTATATCACAATGACAGAGAAGAGCACCTGGGAGGCGGTGTGGTGCTTTATGTCCGGGATGGCATAGAGTCAAACAGGATAAACATCCTGCATGAGACTAAATGCAAAATTGAATTTTTATGGGTAGAAATCCCTTGTGTGTCAGGGAAGACTATAGTGATAGGAGTATACTACTGTCCACCTATTCAAGATGGTGGGATGGACAGTGAAATGCTAAGAGAAATTAGGGAAGCTAACCAAATTGGTAGTGCGGTAATAATGGGAGACTTCAATTACCCCAATATTGACTGGGTAAAAGTATCATCAGGACACACTAGAGAGATAATGTTTCTGGATGGAATAAATGATAACTTTATGGAGCAATTGGTTCAGGAACTGACGAGAGAGGGAGCAATTTTAGATCTAATTCTCAATGGAGCACAGGATTTGGTGAGAGAGGTAACGGTGGTGTGTCACTTGGCAGTAGTGATCATAATATGATCAAATTTGAATTAATGACTGGAAGGGGAACAGAATGCAAATCCACGGCTCTCGTCATAAACTTTCAAAATGGAAACTTTGATAAAATGAGAAAAATTGTTAGAAAAAAACTGAAAGGAGCAGCTACAAAAGTAAAAAGTATGCAAGAGGCATGGTCATTGTTGAAAAATACCATTCTGGAAGTGCAGTCCAGATGTATTCCACACATTAAGAAAGGTGGAAAGAAGGCAAAACGATTGCCGGCATGGTTAAGGGGTGAGGTGAAAGAGGCTATTTTAGCCAAAAGATCTTCATTCAAAAATTTGAAGAAGGATCCAACAGAAGAAAATAGGATAATCCATAAATGTTTGGCCGTAGAGGCAAAAACTCACAGTAAAAACGTTTTAAAATATATACGAAGCAGAAAGTCTATGAGGGGGTCAGTTGGACTGTTAGATGATCAAAGGGTTAAAGGGGCACTTAGAAAAGATAAGGCCATTGGGGAAAGATTACATGATTTCTTTGCTTTGGTGTTTACTGAAGAGGATGTTGGGGAGGTACCCGTAATGGAGAAGGTTTTCATGGGTAATGATTCAGATGGACTGAATCAAATCACGGTAAACCTAGAAGATGTGGTAGACCTGATTGACAAACTGAAGAATAGTAAATCACCTGGACCGGATGGTATACACCCCAGAGTTCTGAAGGAACTAAAAAATGAAATTTCAGACCTATTAGTAAAAATTTGTAACCTATCATTAAAATCATTCATTGTACCTGAAGACTGGAGGATAGCAAATATAACCAAAATATTTAAAAAGGGCTCCAGGGGCGATCCGGGAAACTACAGACCGGTTAGCCTGACTTCAATGCCAGGAAAAATAGTGGAAAGTGTTCAAAACATCAAAATTACAGAACAAATAGAAAGACATGGTTTAATGGAACAAAGTCAGCATGGCTTTACCCAAGGCAAGTCTTGCCACACAAATCTGCTTCACTTTTTTGAAGGAGTTAATAAACATGTGGATAAAGGTGAAACGGTAGATGTAGTATACTTAGATTTTCAGAAGGCGTTTGACAAAGTTCCTCATGAGAGGCTTCTAGGAAAAGTAAAAAGTCATGGGATAGGTGGCGATGTCCTTTCGTGGATTGCATACTGGCTAAAAGACAGGAAACAGAGATTAAGATTAAATGGACAATTTTCTCAGTGGAAAGGAGTGGGCAGTGGAGTTCCTCAGGGATCTGTATTGGGACCCTTTCTTTTCAATATATTTATAAATGATCTGGAAAGAAATACGACGAGTGAGATAAACAAATTTGCAGATGATACAAAATTGTTCAGAGTAGTTAAATCACAATCAGATTGTGATAAATTGCAGGAAGACCTTGTGAGACTGGAAACTTGGGCATCAAAATGGCAGATGAAATTTAATGTGGATAAGCGCAAAGTGATGCATATAGGGAAAAATAACCCATGCTATAGTTACACAATGTTGGGTTCCATATTAGGTGCTACAACCCAAGAAAGAGATCTAGGTGTCATAGTGGATAACACATTGAAATCGTCGGTATAGTGTGCTGCGGCAGTCAAATAAGCAAACATAATGTTGGGAATTATTAGAAAGGGAATGGTGAATAAAACGGAAAATGTCATAATGCCTCTGTATCGCTCCATGGTGACACCGCACCTTGAATACTGTGTACAATTCTGGTCGCCGCATCTCAAAAAAGATATAATTGCGATGGAGAAGGTACAGAGAAGGGCTACCAAAATGATAAGGGGAATGGAACAACTCCCCTATGAGGAAAGACTAAAGAGGTTAGGACTTTTCAGTTTGGAGAAGAGACGACTGAGGGGGGATATGATAGAGGTGTTTAAAATCATGAGAGGTCTAGAACGGGTAGATGTGAATCAGTTATTTACTCTTTCGGATAGTAGAAAGACTAGGGGGCACTCCATGAAGTTAGCATGGGGCACATTTAAAACTAATCGGAGAAAGTTCTTTTTTACTCAATGCACAATTAAACTCTGGAATTTGTTGCCAGAGGATGTGGTTAGTGCAGTTAGTATAGCTGTGTTTAAAAAAGGATTGGATAAGTTCTTGGAGGAGAAGTCCATTACCTGCTATTAAGTTCACTTAGAGAATAGCCACTGCCATTAGCAATGGTAACATGGAATAGACTTAGTTTTTAGGTACTTGCCAGGTTGTTATGGCCTGGATTGGCCACTGTTGGAAACAGGATGCTGGGCTTGATGGACCCTTGGTCTGACCCAGTGTGGCATTTTCTTATGTTCTTATGTTCTTAATTAGAACTACCCCGACTACCCTGCACTTTTCGATCTAAGGTCAGAAAACCACAATACTATATGAAACAGTTTCAACAAATGCAATCTATAAATTTAAATATAAACTATAATATATCTAATGTATTCATAATAGCACATCATTTACCATATTTCAAAAATTATTTTGTTAAAACTATTATAACAAAATTCAATTGAGATGAAGAATTCACTAAATTCATTAATTTCTCACACTATCCTAATATTTATTTATTTATTTATTTATTTACATAGAACCATAGAACAGATGGAACAATATAACCGGGTGACAATTTAACATAGTAATAGATAAATATAATATAATAAATACAATTTAACTATTTAACGTCGAAATAATGACATGTTAAAGCTACAATATAAATACAATAAAAATATGAATATGATGAACTTTTGGACTCAAAGATTGATTGAACAGTTGCAGAGTCCTGAAAGTAGGACTTGGTGAGGTGTCCATAAGTTGGGGATACCTAATATTTAGGAAGTCCTCCCGTCTAAGTGGTATTGAGAGTCTGGGAAGGCTTGTTGGAAAAGCCAGGTCTTCAGTCTTTTTTTGAACTCTTGATGACTGGGTTCTAGTCTTAGATCTGGGGGGAGCGCGTTCCACTGGTGGGGGCCTGCTGAAGATAGTGCTCGTTTGCTCAATGCTGATTTTATTTGTGGGACATGCAGTGTTCCTTTGTATGCGCTTCTAATTGGTCTGGAAGATGTATGTGGTTGAAGTTGAGAGCTTAGCATGATAGGAGCCAGTTTGTATGTTGCTTTGTGGACGATTGTGAGTATCTTATAGAGTATCCTGTGTTTGATGGGAAGCCAATGTAAGTTACGAAGGATAGGGGTGATATGGTCTTTTTTGTTAGAACTTGTGAGGATTCTAGCAGCGGAGTTCTGTACCATCTGTAATGGTTTTATGGTGTTGATTGGTAGACCTGGCAGAAGGGAGTTGCAATAGTCGAGCTTAGATAGTATGATGGATTGAAGTACTAGCCTGAAGTCAGAGACGTAAAGGAGGGGTTTAAGTTTTTTGAGGACTTGCAGTTTGTAAAAGCAGTCCTTTGTGGTAGTGTTTACGAACTTTTTTAGGTTTAGATGGTTGTCTAGCCAGGCTCCAAGGTCTCTGACATCAGGTGAGAACTTGCTATTTGAGTTTGGTGGAGAGAGGCTAGATGAGATTGTAAGGAGATCCTGGGAGACAATGAGCATTTCGGTTTTATTGGCATTCAATACTAAGTTGAGGCTTGAGAGTATGTTTTTAATAGGCTGTAGGCATTCGTTACAGTATGTGATGGTTTTTTGAAGGGATTCTGTAATCGGGAGAAGGATTTGTATGTCGTCTGCATAGAGGTAATGGGTAAGCTTGAGGTTTGAGAGTAGGTGGCAGAGAGGGAGGAGGTAGATATTGAAGAGGGTGGGTGAAAGTGAGGATCCTTGTGGGACTCCTTGATCTGTAAGGACTGGATGCAATTCTTTGTTGTTTATTCTGACTTTGTAGAATCTGTTGCTTAAGAAGGACTGAAACTATCTTAGAGCTGTGCCTTTGATCCCTATTTTAGCTAGTTGGTCTATAAGTATAGTGTGTTTTACCGTGTCAAACACAGCAGAAAGATCAAGTAGAACAAGCAGGTAAGATTGTTTTTTCTCCAGGTTAACGAGGATGGTGTCAGTGAGAGATAGTAATAGAGATTTGGTGTTTAGGCATTTTCGGAAACCATATTGAGCCGGGGATAGAATGTTATGATCTTCTAGATATTCTGACAGTTGCTTGTTGACAATTGTCTCCATCAATTTGGCGATGAGTGGTAAGTTTGCGATAGGTCGAAAGTTAGCTGGGTCCGATGGAGAGGCGTTTGGTTTTTTTAGTAGTAGTTTGAGGATTGCCAATTTTAACTGGTTGGGAACTAGACCTTGAGAAAGGGATGTGTTAATAATTTCTGCAATTGGTTTTGAGATGGTGTTTGGTATGGCTATGAGGAGATTTGTTGGTAATGGGTCTGATGGATGGGAGGATGGTTTGAGTTTCTTGAGTGTATTTTCTATCTCCAGTAAAGAAGTGAGCTCGAATGAATCCAGGCTTGTGTTTTGTTGCGGCAGGGCTGTTAGATGGTGTGTTGGGGTGAAGCTGTTGGTTGTGATTGAATGGGTAAGATTGGTGATTTTTGTCTTGAAGTAGTCAGCGAGTTTGTTTGCTTTGTTGAGAGCTTGGTGGTCTGGGATGGTGGGAGGAGATGGTTTGGTTAAAGAGGAGACGTATGAGAAGAGAGCTTTTGAGTCGAAAATAATTTTTTTTTGCGTAGAATTCTTTCTTTGTTCTAAGGATAGTATTCCTGTAAGTGTTAAGGAGGGATTTGTAGATGGCATGTGTCGAAGTGGTTGGGTTTTTTCTCCAGCTTTGTTCATTTTTTCTTAGCGATTGCTTTAGGGATTTAAGTTCTGGGGTAAACCAGGGTTTTCTATTGTCTAATGTGGGTTGTATGGTTTTGGTTGAAGTTGGGCAGATTTGATCTGCAATTTTATTGTTAATATTGATCCATGAGGTGGTTGCAGTTGTTGCGTCTGTGAGGTCTAGTTGATTTAGTGCTTCGGATATCTTTTCGCTGAGTATGTCTGGAGAGCATGGTTTCCTGAAGTGGATGGTGGATTTGGTAGCGACTTGTGGTGGTGGGTTGTTGATCTTGAGGGTTGTGTGGATGTCTCTGTGGTCTGACCATGGAACTGGTGAGCAAGTGGGGTTGGTGTGAATGGTAAAGGGTTCGTTAATAAAAATAAGGTCCAAAGTATGGCCTGCCTTGTGGGTTGGACTGTTGATAATTTGAGTAAAGCCCAAATGGTTGAGTGCGGAGAGGACTGTTTGGCAGTTGATGGATGGTGGAGTAGCGTCTACATGTAAATTAAAGTCTCCAAGGATTATAGCAGGTTTGTCAGCGTTTATGTGTTTGGCTATAAGTTCGATCAGCGGAGAGGGATCCAATTCTAAGGTTCCTGGTGGGGCGTAGACTAAGGCTAGTTGGATTTGTTCAGATTTAAAGAGGGAGAATTCTATTTTGGTGGAGGTGTTAGTAAGTTGTAAAGTTATGCTTAGACCTTTTTTTGCTGCAAGGAGGAGTCCCCCACCTCTTTTTTTTGGGCCTGGGGACAGAGAATAGGTCGTAAGATTGCATGGGAAGCTGATTTGTGAGTACAATATCTGTGTGTTTTAGCCATGTCTCTGTGATTGCACAGATATCTGGGTTGACTTCTATGAAATAGTCACTGAGGATGTCCATTTTTTTGGAAAGAGACTGAGCGTTGAATAGGGTTAAGGTAAACAGAGAGAGTCCTAGTAATTGCGTAATTGGCGATATCATTATTGGTATAAGCCTTTGTTGTCATGCAATGTGATGAATTGCAGGTTTTGTGTGCTTTCTGAGTTTGTGCCAGATTTTGGGTATGGTGTAGAGGTACATTATTGTGGTTTAATTGGTTGGGAAAATGTTGCGATATTGGAGATACTGCATTAAGTATTGGGGAGACTGGATGAGTGCTGGAGAGACTGGAGGATTGCTGGAGAGACTGGAGGATTGCTGGAGAGACTGGAGATTTGCTGGAGAGTGCTGGAGAGTCTGGATGAATGCTGGAGAGACTGGAGGATTGCTGGAGAGACTGGAGGATTGCTGGAGAGTGCTGGAAAGTCTGGATGAGTGCTGGAGAGTCTGGATGAGTGCTGGAGAGACTGGAGGATTGCTGGAGAGACTGGAGGATTGCTGGAGAGTGCTGGAGAGTCTGGATGAATGCTGGAGAGACTGGAGGATTGCTGGAGAGACTGGAGGATTGCTGGGGAGTGCTGGAGAGTCTGGATGAGTGCTGGAGAGACTGGAGGATTACTGGAGAGACTGGAGGATTGCTGGAGAGTGCTGGAGAGTCTGGATGAATGCTGGAGAGACTGGAGGATTGCTGGAGAGACTGGAGGATTGCTGGAGAGTGCTGGAGAGTCTGGATGAGTGCTGGAGAGACTGGAGGATTGCTGGAGAGTGCTGGAGAGTCTGGATGAATGCTGGAGAGACTGGAGGATTGCTGGAGAGACTGGAGAATTGCTGGAGAGTGCTGGAGAGTCTGGATGAGTGCTGGAGAGACTGGAGGATTGCTGGAGAGACTGGATGAATGTTGAAGAAACAGCTGTGTGTATGAAACCTGGATAATGGAATCCCTGGACGAATGCTTGGGTGGAGCTGACGTTGCGTGCTTCGGTTGTGGAGGGTTGAGTGGCAGAGACGTTTGGCGTAGGTGGTTTCTGGTTATTTCTCAGGTTCACATGAAGGGGCACACAAAGGGGCAGGCCCCTTTGTCGTGCTCCTTCGGCACGCAACGCTCGGCGTGCGACGCCTAACAGGGCGTGGAATTAAAGCCCAGCCAGGCTGTAGCTGGTTGGCTGGCTTCTTATATATATAAAGACATGCAAAATCCCTAACATTCACACCACATATCCACCTCATTCATTCAATAAATTATACTTCCAATAACTGAACATAACAATAATCTTCCTATGTGTTGCTAATACCAGCATGTGGGAAATGGTTACAGGAGATAGTTGGTATTATTATCATTAGAAAAACTTTGGAAGTTATTAATTTGTTCCAAACTGGCTGATATCTAACTTATAAAGTATGATAATCATATTTCCAAAACCAGGATAACTGTCCGCTAAACTCAACAGGCTTGTGCCATAAACATCAGTGAGGGCAATTTTCCATGCTTCAAAGATTGAAATAGTGGTGCGCGCCTAGGGAGGCCAAGGGCTGGAACGCTGGTCGGCGGCGTCCCAGCCACCATGTGGAGCACAGGGTGCCAGGATGAGCGTGGCAGCAGCGACTGGCCAACGCTGCGAGTGTACCAGGGGTAGTGAACCAAGCATGACATGACGTGAGTTGAGCCTGCCATAGGTGGCCGCAGTTGGCGGCCAAAACAGTGTGGATATTGTATGTGTGTTTAGATTTTATGTGTGTGTGTGTGTGTGTTAGTAGATGGTATGTGGGTGGATATGCGTTGAAGTGTGAATGTGGGGTATAGGTATATAGAAAGGCAAGAGATATAAGTGCGAAGGTGCCAGAGTGGGAGGTTGTATTTGGGATTATGTATTCAGATATTTGTGATGGAGTATCCGAGGGAAGGATATAAGTATGTGTGTGTTTGTGTGTGTATGTGTGTGTGTTGGGGTGAGGGGTGTTGGGAAATTTAGAGGACGTGTCTTGAAAGATGCTGTTACCATCTGTTTCAGGTTTTTTTTCACCTCTCTGCATTCTTAGGACCTGCCACTAAGCTCTAATTCTGAATTTGTAGGAAAACGTTTGTTGAGGTGTGAGTATTCTTGAGGATTGTGAAATACAGGAGGTGATTATTTTTTAATACTATCCGTAAGTAAAATTACAACAATAGTAATAATCATAATAACATTTTGATTTTAGTAACACCAATTTCTAGTGCATGACTGAACCTATGCTATTTCTAAAGGCTACAATACTGAAATTAGTTTTTTCAAGTTGATTTCACTAGGAAGAAATCAAAATACAGAGCATGCACCAAAATGCAAGTAAGAGCTTGATATATAAAGCCACCCAGCTTTCATCCTACTTAATTGGATCAATTTACAATGTTTTTGTCAACAGTGCACTGAGGATGGTTTGATTATCTTTGTGAGGAGATAATCTGAGGTGTTTAATTGCTTTGCTAGATTTTGTACAAACCAGCAGCCCTGATCCTGCCAGAATCTGATACTAATGACAGGAAGCTTGCTGGGATATGCTAAAGCTTCTCCTGAGCTCTGACTCTATCTGATTTGACAAGGTAATGGTATATCAGTATCCTTTAATAATATTTTAACAATAGTTATCAACAAAATGGGGCAAATAAATACTATATGGAACAAGCATTGGAGCAGCCAACAAAATATGGTAACTAACTTCTATGTTATATAAAGATAACAAATCTTGAATATTATCAATGCCAGTATAGATTTCAGGGGGAGATGAAAGAGGTACCTCAGCAGTGGAAGACTGAGGAAGAAATTAGAAAAGATATGTGATATTTTTAAAAACAAATACACATAATACAATGACAGATGAAGACTGCAAGACACACCCAGTATGACCAATTTTCTTTCTTGTTGCAATTCTGTAGAACCAGTTTGATCTCCAGCTTTATCTTCCATTTCTTCTCTTTGCTCATCCCACGCTTTCCTGAATTATATTATATTACTGGTTTGCCTTCATCACATCTAGGGAGGCTCTTCAATGCATCTGCCACCTTTTCTGTTAAAACATATTTCCTAACGTTACTAAAGTCTACATTTTGTGAGCTTTATGGCATGACTTCTATAATTTATTTGCTTTGAAAATGCTTCTAGCTTGTGCATTATTTTTATCTTTGAGGTATTTTAAGCTATCATACGCTCCTATTTTATCTTGGTCTCACTTGCACATTTAATAATTAGTGCATATTTAAGAACCTGTTTACAAAGCTGCATGGAAAACAGCATTTACTACATGTTAAAAATATTAGAGTAGAAATAACATGTGGAATTTCTGCTTGTCATATCCAGGCCCATAAGCCCAGCACAAGAGTAGGGTAATCTGCTACAATCCCATTCAAGTGCATTCATTATTATGTCAATCGAATAATGTGGCTTGCGCTGAAGCTCGCAAGCCACATTAATCAAGGAAAATTAATTACTACACCTAAAGAGGTATAATTAACATTATCCTGCCCCACCAGATCCATTTTTCAAAATGTGAAAGGCACAAAGTGGGTCCTGGGGTCAGCCAATGGTGCAAATAGGGAAGGATTTGGGGGTCACTCCTTCCACCATGACTACTAGGATTTCAAGTAAGCTTTGAGGGGATCTGGGGGTTTGGGAAAAAAGATCCATGGGGATGGGTTAGGTTTCCTTAACTAGGGAGTGGGAACTAAGGGGGCTACTTACAAATTAGTATTTTTTAATTTGATGAGTTGCAGAAGGAGACTTGCTAGAGAAGGTCCCACTAGACCCTCTCAGGGATTTTTAAGACACTCCAGTGGGGAATATTTATGAAGGTTGTGCAACCCCTTTAGAACATGGTAACCCTGGGATGGAAAGACCAGCAGATCACATTGCTGTGGCCAGGAATATGGGAAGATTCGGTAAACTGCAGTACTTGGTATTGCAGTTCAGTAAATCCCATGGTAGTGTTCTCTATGGTAGAAATACTAGGCTTCAGTAAATTGGCCCCTTAGGTATATAAATTCTTTTTATAGGACATTAGAAGACATCTTTTGAAAGCCCTTCTCTGTACTACTTTTGTGACTGTTGCACTGTCAACTGTTTTTAGCACACTTTTTGAAACTCAGAACTACTAATGCTTTCATTTTTGTTTGCACATGCGTCCCATTGGTGACAGTGAGTTCAGAGATGATGTCACAGGCAGGACTAGCAGGCAAGTTGGCAAAGTATACAATTTAAGAAATGTCCTTAGCTGATTCACAAGACCATAGATGGGGGTGGAGTAGACAAAACTCCATTTACAGGAAAGAATATATGGAAAGAGGTAGGAAAACTGAAGTGGACAAAACCATGGAACCAGATGAGGTACATCCCATGATACTGAGGGAGCTTAGAGATGTGCTAGTGGGTCTTTCACAAGAGCGGGAGCAAAGAGAAGGCTGAAAACTAAAGGCCAGTTAGCCTCACCTTGGTGGTGGTAAAATTAATGGAGACTCTACTGAAGGAAAAGATAGTGAACTATCTACAATCCAGTGGGTTGTTGAATCTGAGACAGCATGGGTGAAGCCCAGTCTAGTGCCTTGCCATCCAGTAAGGAAAAGATATAGGCTACCTTGGCTGCCTCAGAAGGAAACTGGGATGGTAGCAGGGTGAACCGTACTTGACACTGGTTCAGGAACCCACGGCATGTTTTACTGTCCCCAGCGTACCTGCTCGGAGCGGGCAGTTGTGTATTAGGAACAGACGCCAGTGCAGGAGACCCTTGATGACTGGAAGCCTCTAGACGAGAAACCAACTGGTCCACGGTGGCAGCAAGAGTATCAATGCAGCCTTGCTGATGTTGGAGACGAACTAGTACCTCCTCTGAGCTCACATCTACCTCTGAAAGGCGAGTGGGAGGACTTGTCCCCAAATGTTCAATTAAAGCCTGCATGGATTCCACAACTTGGTCAACGTCCTGTATCTGTTGCTGCATAGAATAGTGCATTTGCTGGGCCATTTCAGGCCGGACTAGAGGCATCGGGGACTCCGCCGAGTCCATGGCCTTGCAAACTGTTGCAGTCCAGGAAGCTGCAGACCAGGAGTGAACCCTTGGGCCGAACTACCCCAAGATAGGGCAGGTCGGGAGGCGGAGCCACAGGCAGAGGTCTTCACCCGGGAACCAGGAACCCCCCAGGAGGAGCCCATAAGGTCCTAGATCCTTTGGACTTAGGAGCACAGTGTAAGTCTCTATAGTAGCAGAAGGCCTGGGCAGAGAGTAAGGTACGGAAGTCCAGTAGACTGGGGCTAGTGGGGTCCAGCGGTGCTGGAGCAGAAGGTGAGCAGATACAGAGTCTTTAGCGTGCTGTGCACTGAAGCAAGCTGTGAGCAGGAACGGAGTCTGTAGCGTGCTGTGAGCTGGAGCAAGCTGTGAGCAGGAATGGAGTCTGTAGCGTGCTGAGAACAGGAACAGACTGTGAGCAGGAACGGAGTCTGTAGCGTGCTGTGAGCTGGAGCAAGCTGTGAGCAGGAACGGAGTCTGTAGCGTGCTGAGAACTGGAACAGACTGTGAGCAGGAACGGAGTCTGTAGCGTGCTGGGAGCTGGAGCAAGCTGTGAGCAGGAACGGAGTCTGTAGCGTGCTGAGAACTGGAACAGACTGTGAGCAGGAACGGAGTCTGTAGCGTGCTGGGAGCTGGAGCAAGCTGTGAGCAGGAACGGAGACGAACCCAAGTCAGGCTGGCAGCCGGCAGGAGTGGAACCAGGCACGAGCAAGGTCGGTGGCCTGCGGCGAGCAGAAGTGGAGTCAGGAACAGGCTGAGGTCGATGGCAGGCGGCAGGCAGAAGCAGAATCAGGAACGAGCTGAAGTCAAGTCAGGAACATGGAACAAGTGAAGCGCAACTTAGAACTACTATCCAGTAGTGACCCTCGTTGCAAGGCAATGAGATGGAAACCGAACGCCGGTTAAATCGGGCTTGGGGCGTGGCATCGTTAACCCGGGCGGGGCCCGACTTCCGGTGTCTGTGCGTCCATAGTGCGCGTCCTCACGCGCGCGCGTGGCGGCAGGGAGATGGGCCGGCAATGGCGGACGTCCTGAAGGGTCAGCAGAGCTGCGAGAGCGGCGTTTCCACCACTGTAGGTAAGCGCAGTGCAGAGCGGGTAGAGGGGAAGCGGTGGAGACCACAACACAGTGTCTCCAGGAGATTTTTGTGTAATGAACAAATTTTTCTGCTGGGCTGGTAAATTTGGAGTAGAGCACATAGCCAAGTTGAGGAGTCATTGTGAATTAAATTATGGATGATAGATAATATTTTGTACTGCATTCTGAATTTTATTGGAAAACAAAGTAGTGATGATAGTATTGGAGATATGTGTTCTTTGTGGGAGGTGCCGATGCCACCAACTCCCACTATTTATATTATTTCTCTATAAACAGCTGCGTTAACAAACAATTAATTAAAGAATAGCACAGCTTTTAAGATTTTCCCCATCAATAATGGTGCACAGGGGTGGGAGTATATTCAGTAATAATATTCCCCACACTTTAACAGTGTTAGTTAATATTTACTACTCTCTTTCATCCTTCTTGCCTGTCAACATTTCTACAAAAGCTAAAAAAAAATAGCTTTTGTAGAAATGCTGAATTTTAAACAGAAACTGATACTACCCTAAATCCTACCTGAAGATTTCCTAAGTATTCAAATCAAAATCTACACATTTCCATTCATACACACATACACACTTCAAATTATGTGTTTTCTTTTCCCTCAGTGTGATTTATTGTACTTTGAGTGAGATGAGGAAAGACTGGTAGGCTGGTGGGCTTAATGGAGCGGTGGACGGGCAGTTCCCTTGAGTAGACGAGAAGGGGTGTCAGCGTTTGGGAGCAGGTTGCATTGGAAACCACATTTTTTGAATTTCATTCTAATGCCTGATTGGTCAAGCTTGTTTTGGTGCGGTCTCGGAGGGCTTTATTGTTTTTTACTTATGACGGTTACCTCACTTTCGGGGAAGGTAACCATTACGCAGGTTTTTTCTCTCTGTCTCCTGCTTATTCCTTTCTTAGTTTTTTCCCTGTGATTTTCTCTGTCATCCTTCAGATGTTCTCTGTCCTCAGGTCCCCTCTCACCCATTGGACCCGCCCCCTCCCTGTTGTTCCTCCTTTCTCCTTTCCCCTTTCCCTCCTTTGGCCCTCCTTCCCTCTTCCTCCGCTCCTCCTCTTGCTTCCTCTACTCCCATCCCTAGGCCAGACCTTCCTCCTCTGGCCCCTGCCTCCCATGCTCTCAATGCGGCGGCTTCCAGTGGGGGTGAAGAGTGTGAGGTTGCTGTGCCTCCCGCTTCTTCTGTTCAACTTACTGTTTTCTTGGGATTGCCTGGTCATCCCCAGGTGACTCGTGCAATCCCTTCTGCCCCACTGGGCCTTCCTCCTATTCAGCCCCTCCTCCTCTCACCGAGTTGCAGGCTCAACCTCCTCCTGCTCCTCTAAAAGCAGCAGGTAAGCAGCATTCTAAATGCATGAGGTGTGCCAGAGGTTGTGGCAAGGTCTCCCAGCCCCTCTCCCTTTGCTCCCTGCTCTTCTCATCCCCCCCTGCTGAGCTTTCTGCCTCTTTTTTTGCCTCTGAGCCTTCCACAGGTGGCCCCGCTGCTCCCATGTGGTGTGATGGTCCTCCCCAGAGTTCAGAGTCTGGGGCCAAGGGGGAGATGATCCCAATCTCACAGGTTGGCTGGCCGGTGTATGGGGACTTGGTGCTGGCCCCCATGGCACTTCGTGGGGTGGTAATTTTGGCATGGGAGCTATTCCCCCTTTTGGAGCCCTTCAGTTAGGTGGGGGTCTTGCATGTTTAGTATGCCTTCCAGCTGGGATAGTTTCAGAAGGTTTTCAAGAGACAGCCTTTATGGGATGGGAGGGTTCCCACAGTCTGGTGAACTAGGTGATATTTGGATTACTGGACCTTCCTGGCATCCTGGTCCAGGTGGCTTTAACGGAGTTAGGGGTCAGCAGGTGGCTAGGTTTGGGGTAGGGGCAGGTTCCTGTCATCCTCCCCCTATTGTTTCTGCAGGTTCATTGCCTGCAGATGATCTTCTTTGGACTTCTGGGCATGAAACATGGCGCAGTGTTTCTGGCAGTCTACTTTGTGAGGGCGAGCATCAGTGATGGGTGACTGAGGATCAGTGAAGGAGTTCAGATAGCAGAGTGGGTGCTACCAGGACTAGTGGTGTCCAGGAGCATACACAGGCAAGAGCATCTGCCTCAGGATCAGAGTCTGGTAATATGGTTCAAAAAGGAAAGTTGAAGCGGGTTAGAGAGTCTACTGCATCATCGTCTTCCTCATTTTCTTCATCTTCCTCTTCTGAGGTGGGGGTTGAGAGGCCAAGGAGAGGTAGGGATATAGGCTGGGGGCAAGACAGGGGACATCCAGCTCTTGTAGCACTCATGGAATTATGGGAAGGAGTTCCCCGTCATTTGTGACAGAGGATTAAGAAGCGTAAGTTTATAGATATCTTCAAGTTGTTGGAAGGGAGGAGAGGGGGAGGTAAAAAGGGGAAAAAGAAGGTGAAGGATAGTTCAGGGAATAAGAAGATTCCTAGGAACATTATTAACTGGGTTTGTGGATTTTTGTGCTTAGCAAGTGTAATTGGTCACTTTGACCCATCTCAATATGGATCTTTACTTGCTTACTGTGATAGCATCATTGATGCTTTTAAAGATTACAAGGGGTGGACATGGTTAAATTATGATGAATGTTTTCGAGACAAGATGGAGGAAAACCATTTCAGGACATTAACTTATGGTTGACACAGAAGGCCAATAAGGCTGTGCGGTCGGGTGATAAATCATCGGCTTCGGTTTCACAGGGTAGTTCCTTTTGGGAGGCCGGAATGCAGCAGACTGGGTGAAAGGAACAGGGTATTAAATCCAGGAATCCAGGGTGTTCCCAGTCGTTTGGATGTCTGCTGGAGCTTCAACAGGTCTTCATGTTTGTTCCTCGACTACAAGTTCTGACACTCATGTTCCAGTTGTGGGGGAGCCCATTCTGCTTCCAAGTGCGGTAAAGGCTTAGGTGGTGGAGCTGCCAGGGGAATCAAGTAAGAACTTGTTATGCTGTAGCCTGGTGTGGTGAACACCACCTGCAGGATTGACACAGGACAGGAGGATGGGAGCACTAGCAGGTGATCTGGTGAGGCTGGGTAGTCTTCAGAGCCTGGTGCAAGATAAGGATTCCTGGAGCTGGGTCTTGGCAGAAAAGGCCCTCTGGAACTAGGTGCTGACTAAGAAGAGTCTCTGTTGCTGGGCGCTGGCTGAAAAGAGTCTCTGGGTGCTGGAGCTGAAAGCGTAGTGGTAAGGGTGAACTTGAGGAATAGCATGTGGGTACGCATGAATGTGAATGCAGGTAAGCGTGGACTGTTATACTGGAACTGAGTGCAAGAATGGGTGGAATCAGGATAGAGTGCAGGTAAGCGTCAGTCTGGATGCAGGTAAGCATGAGCTGGAGGAGGGGAACTAGAGCAAGTAAGTAAAGACAGTGACAGGACTAGACAAATCAGGACAAGGACCACACTGAACATGAAACCACAAAATGCCTAAAGGCAACAAGTCAAGGAAGTCCAAGGAAGCAGGGGGAAGCAGGAGAGTAATAGGGCAGCAACAGAAAGGGATTCGGGTACAGAGGGGCAAGAAGGCAGGCAAGGCTAGAATGCTTACAGAGCAAGTTCAGCAAAGGCCCAAGGTCACAGAGGAAGGCGGGGAAGCGGGATGCCTGAAGGCACACAAAGCAAGGAATAGAAGGCTAAAGCAGGGAACACAAAGGAATTTGATCCCAAAGTACCGAGGCATGGGCTAGGCGGGGTTAAATAGGGAGTTCTGGACATGGAGCAGATAGGCAAGGAAGACTAGGCCAGCCAGGGAAGTGTGCTCATGGGGGGGGCCTCTGGTGGTGAGGAGACTGCACAGCAGCCATAATTGTAACAGCTCCCTTGCCAGTGCGTTTAGATTTATTTTATTTATTTAAGGTTTTTCTATACCGGCATTCATAGAAACATAGAAACATAGAAACATAGAAATGACGGCAGAAGAAGACCAAATGGCCCATCCAGTCTGCCCAGCAAGCTTCACTCATTTTTTCTCTCATACTTATCTGTTTCTCTTAGCTCTTGGTTCTATTTCCCTTCCACCCCCACCATTAATGTAGAGAGCGGTGATGGAGCTGCATCCAAGTGAAATATCTAGCTTGATTAGTTAGAGGTAGTAGGGGTAGTAACCGCCGCAATAAGCAAGCTACACCCATGCTTATTTGTTTTTACCCAGATTATGTTATACAGCCCTTATTGTTGTTTATCTTCTCCCCTGCCGTTGAAGCAGGGAGCTATGCTGGAAATTCGTGATGTATCAGTCTTTCTCCCATGCCGTTGAAGCAGAGAGCCATGCTGGATATGCGTCGAGAGTGAAGTATCAGGTACATTTGGTTTGGGGTAGTAACCGCCGTAACAAGCCAGCTACTCCCCGCTTTGTGAGTGCGAACCCTTTTTTCTTCTCCCCTGCCGTTCACATCATGCCGTTCACATCATGCCGGTTTACATGAAACAGGGGTGTGAAGAAACAACCAAGAACATAAATAAACGTGATGAAGAGATGCAGTTACAATTAACAGGGGCTGATAACTGGGAGGAGGAAAATAGAGAGAGAAAGAGGAGGTTAATTATATGATCTGCCACTCCCGGGGCCTCAGCTGCCACTAAGCAAAAATGGCGCCAGTTACCTTCAGCCCCTACCATGTGACAGGGGCCAACCAATGGCACTGGTAGCCCCTGTCACATGGTAGGGGCTAAAGGCCACCGGCGCCATTTTGCTTAGTGGCAGCTGAGGCCCCGGGAGCGGCAGATCGGTCCCGGGACCTCCACTGGACCACTAGGGGGGTGTCGGGAGGGTGGCACTGGCGGGGAGGCAGGGCGAGTCAGGAGCTGGCTGCCTGCCACGGCGCCCCCTAAGTCTTGGTGCCGATCTTCTTTCTGTGAGTGTGTGTGTATGTGAGAAAGGAATCTGCCAATTTAAAAAAAAGAAATATGATAATATATATACCTGAACTTTTGAAAAGTTGGATGAAAGATGAAATTACTGAATTTTAAGCATCCCTCTTCTGGAAAATAAAATTTAACTTAAAGTGGGTAGAGACAAATACTAAAGCAAAAAAAATTAAAGTATTTAAAATGTTCTTCTCAGCAAAATCACAAATTTAAGATACTGATGCCAGGTGGGGTTTGGGGTTGTTTTTTTAAGCATAATTTAAGCATGAAGACTAGAATAGAATCTGAAACAGTTTTGCTTTTTTTTTTTTTTAAGCCTTTACAAAATGTATATTTTTAAATGACTAAGACTAGAATCTTCCCATTTAAAAGGGAAGCCGACTAAGGGTGTCTTTCTGTTCCATATCTCCCACATGAATAATTATACGACTGATAGTTGGAAGAAAGACACGAGCTTTATTGCCTGAACGCATAAAACAAGAGAAGCTGTATGGTGTGGGTGGCTGTCCCTTGGGAGGACAGAACCTGAAGGAAGGGTGTAATTTCGCCTTTTGATAGGAATGTGGTTTTCTTATTTAACAGTTGGGAGCATCACTTTCACTTTTAGTAAAAGTGAAAAATGCTGCAAGTCTGAAAGCAAGGTGCTTCTGTGAGAGTGTAATATGTATGTGAGACAGGGAGGGTGCTTCTGTATGTGCGTGGTGTATATGTGAGTCAGGGAGGGTGCTTCTGTATGTGTGTGGTGTATATGTGAGTCAGGGAAGGTGCTTCTGTGCGTCAATGTGTGTGTGTGCGAGAGAGATGGAGCATGTTTTTGGCTGGCTTGTGGCTGTGAGAGAGGGCATATGTGTGATTGAGCCTGTTTGTAAGTGAGATGGAACATGTGTGTGATTGAGAGCTTGTGTGTAAGTGAAATAGAGCATGTGTGTGATTGAAAGCCTGTTGTAAGTAAGAGAGAGCGAGAGCATTGTGTGATTGAGAGAGACTGGCCAGAGAGGTGACGTGTGTATGTGTGAGAAAGACTGATCAGGGAAATGACTTGTGTGTGTGTGTGTGTGTGAGAGAGAGAGAGAGAGAGAGAGACTGGTTGGGGAGATGATTGGTGTGTGAGAAACAGAAACTGGTCCTGAGCATATGACTGGTGTGTGTGTGTGTGAGAGAGCAGAGACTGGTTGTGGTCCCTAAGGAAGAGGACTGTGAGTTCAGCTTCAGCAGCTACTGCTGCTTCTGGTATGGCCTGCAAGGGAAAGGAGTAGGAAAACTGCTGGAGAGGGTAAGTAAAGGTGGCTTTTAAAGTTCATTTTTTTTGATTGACTACCATTTTAATTATTGGGTAGTATGTGATATGTCTGTTGTTTGAAATATTTTATTGGTGTTTGGTAAAGCTTTCAAAATTTGCATGAGTCTTTAGCTATTGGATATTCTATTCATCAGCTGTTTTGAAATTATTTTATTTATATGATTTTATAATTATGATTAATGATTTATATATCTTTATTTTATTGATTTGTTTCATGAGGATTGGTGAAATTTTTGTTTTTCCATTGTTACACTGTATAGAGTCTGGCGTGATGTGTTTTACAGTTCAGTTTTTGTCTGCACATTTCTTTTTATACTTTATGTGGCTTTATTCTGTATTTGGTGAGGGTTTGTGTTCTGCATGCAAAGACTGAGATGAAGCATTCTTTTAGCATGTGGTTTCTCTGTAGGGATCTGTAGTAGCTTGGCCTGTTCTGTTTTCTTGATAGGAGGTGTATTGATATTTTAGATTCTGGTGTAATATTTTTGGTATTCTTTTTCATAGGTAAGGTTGTTATTCTTTGAGTGTTGGCAGATACGGGAGGACCATGCTGAAATATATCATAATAGGTATGATGCCATATGAATTCCAAGATGCAAAGTTTTCTTGTTGGCATCACAACAGTACATGAAATTATCACAACAACTTGTATATTAATTTTACCTCAGAATGTCATAAATACATAATTTAAAATTGTGTATGGGGAGGGGGCGCCAGACTATAAGGTTTGCCTAGGGTGCCTAATACCCTTGCACCGGCCCTGGCCATCGGAACATGAAGTGGAAGTACCTACTTTCATGGGAGTGATATGGGCCAGACAAGAACTCATAGGAACCTGCAACCAATATCCTGGATAAAAATCTCCTCCAGAGGTTCCAAGCCCGGCATCCAAGGAATCCCAGGCCTCCAGGAGGGGGGCTTAAAGAGGGAGGTACTGTTGCGGTGGCTGGCTGCCGGTTTCCATGGCCAGGCCCACTTACCCCTCGCCAAGCCCTTCAACCTCAGCCTGCGAACGCGGCCCAAGGACGCCACCATCACTGCCCTCCTCCAGCACAACCGCATGCCAATGCTGGCGTGCTTTCCCCATGAGTTCCCATAGGCACGCGCGGCTTACCCCAAGACTTAAAGGAGCCATGGTAGGTGTTACACTTTGGATATGGACCTTCATGTAAAGGTCACCTTCAATCAGACCTCCAAGATTCCAGACCTGTTTGGCTATTGGTAGTTTAAAACCATTGAATGTTAATTCAGTGGGAGGATTAACCATGGAGATCTACTCAGGATAAGAAGCTCAGTTTTCTTTATGTTCAGAGATAATGTGTTATGAGATAACAATTGCTTAAATAATTTTGTGTTATATGCAAATATGATCACTTCACTTTGCATTCCCTTTTCCAGATCATACATAAAAATATTAAAAAGTACCGGTCCAAATATAGATGCCTGGAGCACTCTATTATTTATCCTTCAGCACTAAGATGAATAACCATTCAGTTTTACTCTCTGTTTCCTATCCTCTAACCAGTTATAAAAGTGCAATAGGACCTTGCCTTCCTTCCCATAAGGAAGTATGTCAATCACCTTCTGAAAATCCAGATGCAGTATATCAACTAACTCACTCTTGTCAACATGTTTGTTAACCCTTTCAACAATAATCTAGCAAACTTCTAAGGCAGGATTTCCTTTTGCTAAATTCTTGTTGGGTTTTTCTCATCAGTCTGCATTTAGTAATTTTGTTCCTCAGAATAGCTTCTATATTTTGCCTGGCATTGACGTGAGGATCATTAGACTGTAGATGAATATTCAAAACAAAAGGAAAAAAAAATATCACAGGTAATTCCATTACTTTGTTACCCAGTAGACCACCATAAAGAGAGGGGGGTGGATAGAAATCAGAGGAGGAAAAAAGAAAGCAATATTACGTCATATTCAAAAGGCGGCCCTAGATATCCGCTTTATTCCAAATACGATGAGTACTAAATACTTTCAAGATGCAACTGAGCTCTGTTTGATTGTAAAAAATCCTTTAGCTGTTCGGGCTAGAAAAAAAAGTAGCTGTCCCTATTATATTTCACTGTGCACTTGCAGGGAAACCTCAGAAAGAATGAGGCTCCTAAAGCAAGTGTCTCCTGTTTCATCGCCAGAAAGCCTTTTCTTTTAATTTGCGTGGATTTTGTCAAATTGGGGTAAATACTGATCTTTGCTCCCATAAATAAGGCATCCATTTTTTTGAACTATATCTTCACCACATCTGTGAGATCTTTCTCATTACAGAAAGTGATCAGTAATGCGTATCTTTCAATTATTTCAAATCCTGATGATTCACGGAACTCTGTTAAATTAGCAAAGTCTCTTGGAGTTTCTTGTACGTGCTGTCTGTTCTTATTTGGTAGGAAGTAAACTCTTTCCAGGGGTGGGGTGCTTTGTGAAGGAAATCCCAGTATTTCAGAAAAATACCTTTTAATTGTACTCCGAGGAAATTCCCCCACAATCCTGGGAAAATTCAATACACGTAAATTGAGATGTCTTAGCACATTTTCAATGTTCTCTATTTTTCTATTGATGTTTCCACAATCCTGAATAACATTTGTACCGATTTCACTTGCTTTATTTCATTTTCTATCCTCTCAGAATTCCCCAAGACCTCCTGCTTCTGTACCTCGAAATTTTTATTCAAGGAATCTATTTGTTGGGAAAGCACATTAATTTTAACCAAACAGTCCCCGCAGGATTGCGTTAAGGAAGAAGACAAATTCCAAAGTGCATCTAAAGTCACCACCTCAGGCTTTTTTTAACCCTAACATTGCTCCGGTAGAGGGACTAGGGGTGGCAACAGGCCTCTCTCCTCCTGTTACCGCCTGTACCTCCCCTCCCTCATGCTCAAACTCACTGGGCAAGTTCCCTTCGATATCCTGAAGGTTTGTCGCCGGGAAGTCCTCCAACGTAACTCCCTCCTCCTTAGTGGCTTGTAACCCAGCTTCGGAGCTCAGTCTCGAGCGCGACATCAACGTTTCTCTGGTAGCTGGCGGTGGCCTCTCTTCGAGTGGGCTTAGAGAAACTTCATCCGAAGTTAGGTCAGTTTCTCCTCCAAGCGTCCTAACAGCCGGAGCGCTGTTCCCTGTTTGTGTGGGTATCGTGGTGCCCTGTAGAATAGTTTTTTCCCCGGAGGGCAGGGTAGTAATAGAAGGGTAATTCATCACCCTGCCTTTTCTTTTTGGAGGCATATTAACTTAGGAAATACAAAATTATCAAAAAAAACGCTCCGCAGCAAACAACAGTGCTACCGATCAGGGCGCCATCTTGCTCCGCCCCCCCAATTTGCCACTTATAAAATAAGAGATGCTCATACTTGGTCTAACTCCATATACTCACTTCTAGAGCCTTTTACTCTGAGCAACTCTTTTAAAATGATCCCTTAGCTTTTTAAAAAATTTTAAAGATCAAGAACAGAGGAATAAGCTTAATTTTTAAATTCTAAAGGCCACGGTCAGCTTTGCTAATTCTACGTAAACACTCTCTAACCCACACCCTAATGTAGCCTTGACAATGGTCAGCACTCCTTTTCTATCCCCTTCTTCATTGTATTCAGCATTTCTGCTTTTTCCTGTCCTTTCCACATATTTCTCATCTCAATGTAACAACTCAGCCTCTGGACTTCTTCCTTTCACTGACATACCTGGAAAAAAGACTCATAACCTCACTTTACTTCTTTAGCTATCTTTTCTTTCAGTTGCGTTATTTGCTATTTCAGCTTAACCAGATAAGTCTTTCCTGTGATCTTTTTTACATGTTCTTAATGCTAATCTTTTTTACTTCATCTTTTAAAAAATCTCTATTTTAACCATATTTGTTTCTTTTTCCGCTTAATTTTATTCATTTACTCAACAGAAATATGTGTTGCTCTTGCTGGATTTAATCCTAGTATTCTTCCACTTCCCAGGTGCCCTCCCACCAATACTTTTTTTTACTATGGCTTTGACTTTTGTGTGATTCTTGTCTGCCTTGGATATCATATTAGACCGTATTGTCTGATGATCACAGGTGTTCAGGTGGATGTGTCTTTGGACATTAAAAAAATGTGTTTCCCATTCATAAGTATTAAGTCCACTATTAACCCTTCCGTCATGGGTTTGAGGAGAAACCCTTGAAAAGAGTCCATAATCATGTGACTTCTAACAGATTATAGCCCTGTATGACCATATTACATTCTTAAGACACATTGAATTATGTCTCCTTAATAGCAATGATATCCAAATCTGTCTCCACCAACATAACTTGCAGATTTAGAATTCTATTGCTTAGACTATGAGCATTTGCAGTCATATCTTCCAAGTAATTATTTTCTTTCCTTCTATGTAGGCTAGAAATTCTCGAACCTTATCTACCTTGTTCAACAGTAGTTTCATCTGCCATTTCTACTCTCACTCCCAAAAACCTCATCCCTGTCAATATATGAAATAAATTTCTCACATCAGATCCATTTTCCTGTCACAGACAGATGGAGGCTATTAACTCAGTATAGTCCTCTGTGTTTCCAGCTGCTAATAAAATTAAAAACTTTTTTATACCACGTTTTCAGCCAGGTATTAAGGTAGGCAATACAGTATAGCCCATGTGGCTTTTATAAACTTACCCCCAGCCAAGTAAACTATGACATCAACTTCAGAATTGTTTTTTATGCACCTCTCAATTTTTGATCTAATTCTCAGTGGAGCACAGGACTTGGTGAGAGAGTTAACGGTGGTGGGGCCGCTTGGCAATAGTGATCATAATATGATCAAATTTGATTTAATGACTGGAAGAGGAACAGTATGCAAATCCAAGGCTCTCGTGCTAAACTTTCAAAAGGGAAACTTTGATAAAATGAGAAAAATTGTTAGAAAAAAACTGAAAGGAGCAGCTACAAAAGTAAAAATTCTAGAAGCACAGTTCAAATGTATTCCACACATAAAGAAAGGTGGAAAGAAGGCAAAACGATTACCGGCATAGTTAAAAGGGGAGGTGAAAGAAGCTATTTTAGCCAAAAGATCTTCATTCAAAAATTGGAAGAAGGATCCAACAGAAGAAAATAGGATAAAGCATAAATGTTGGCAAGTTAAATGTAAGTCATTGATAAGACAGGCTAAGAGAGAATTTGAAAAGAAGTTGGCTGTAGAGGCAAAAACTCACAGTAAAAACTTTTTAAAATATATCCGAAGCAGAAAGCCTATGAGGGAGTCAGTTGGACCGTTAGATGATCGAGGGGTTAAAGGGGCATTTAGAGAAGATAAGGCCATTGTGGAAAGATTAAATGATTTCTTTGCTCGGTGTTTACTGAAGAGGAAGTTGGGGAGGTACCCGTAATGGAGAAGGTTTTCATGGGTAATGATTCATATGGACTGAATGAAATCACGGTGAACCTAGAAGATGTGGTAGGCCTGATTGACAAACTGAAGAGTAGTAAATCACCTGGACCGGATGGTATACACCCCAGAGTTCTGAAGGAACTAAAAAATGAAATTTCAGACCTATTAGTAAAAATTTGTAACTTATCATTAAAATCATCCATTGTACCTGAAGACTGGAGGATAGCAAATGTAACCCCGATATTTAAAAAGGGCTCCAGGGGCGATCCGCGAAACTACAGACCAGTTAGCCTGACTTCAATGCCAGGAAAAATAGTGGAAAGTGTTCTAAACATCAAAATCACAGAATATATAGAAAGACATGGTTTAATGCAACAAAGTCAGCATGGCTTTACCCAGGGCAAGTCTTGCCTCACAAATCTGCTTCACTTTTTTGAAGGAGTTAATAAACATGTGGATAAAGGTGAACCGGTAGATGTAGTATACTTGGATTTTCAGAAGGCGTTTGACAAAGTTCCTCATGAGAGGCTTCTAGGAAAAGTAAAAAGTCATGGGGTAGGTGGCGATGTCCTTTTGTGGATTGCAAACTGGCTAAAAGACAGGAAACAGAGAGTAGGATTAAATGGACAATTTTCTCAGTGGAAGGGAGTGGACTGGACAGTGGAGTGCCTCAGGGATCTGTATTGGGACCCTTACTTTTCAATATATTTATAAATGATCTGGAAAGAAATACGATGAGTGAGATAATCAAATTTGCAGATGACACAAAATTGTTCAGAGTAGTTAAATCACAAGCAGATTGTGATAAATTGCAGGAAGACCTTGTGAGACTGGAAAATTGGGCATCCAAATGGCAGATGAAATTTAATGTGGATAAGTGCAAGGTGATGCATATAGGGAAAAATAACCCATGCTATAATTACACAATGTTGGGTTCCATATTAGGTGCTACAACCCAAGAAAGAGGTCTAGGTGTCATAATGGATAACACATTGAAATCATCGGTTCAGTGTGCTGTGGCAGTCAAAAAAGCAAACAGAATGTTGGGAATTATTAGAAAGGGAATGGTGAATAAAACGGAAAATGTCATAATGCCTCTGTATCGCTCCATGGTGAGACCGCACCTTGAATACTGTGTACAATTCTGGTCGCCGCATCTCAAAAAAGATATAATTGCGATGGAGAAGGTACAGAGAAGGGCTACCAAAATGATAAGGGGAATGGAACAGCTCCCCTATGAGGAAAGACTAAAGAGGTTAGGACTTTTCAGCTTGGAGAAGAGACGGCTGAGGGGGGATATGATAGAGATGTTTAAAATCATGAGAGGTCTAGAACGGGTAGATGTGAATCGGTTATTTATTCTTTCGGATAGTAGAAAGACTAGGGGGCACTCCATGAAGTTAGTATGGGGCACATTTAAAATTTATCGGAGAAAGTTCTTTTTTACTCAACGCACAATTAAACTCTGGAATTTGTTGCCAGAGGATGTGGTTAGTGCAGTTAGTATAGCTGTGTTTAAAAAAGGATTGGATAAGTTCTTGGAGGAGAAGACCATTACCTTCTATTAAGTTCACTTAGAGAATAGCCACTGCCATTAGCAATGGTAACATGGAATAGACTTAGTTTTTGGATACTTGCCAGGTTCTTATGGCCTGGATTAGTCACTTGTGGAGACAGGATGCTGGGCTTGATGGACCCTTGGTCTGACCCAGTATGGCATTTTCTTATGTTCTCTAAATGCTAAGAATCTGTTTTTTATTTCTACTAGCCAATGATCCTGGTAGGCATTTGAACTGTTTGTTTCCCTCTAAATACATTACTAAGCCAGTGTTTCCCAACTCTCTCCTGGAGGCACACCTAAACAACCAGGTTTTTATGATATCCATAATGAATATGCATGAGATAGATTTGTATGCACTGGAGATCCAGGGTATGCAATTCTTTCTCAATCATATTCATTGGGGAAATCCTGAAAATCCTGGTTAGGTGTGCTTCCAGGAGAGGGTTGGGAAACTGTGTTAAATGAATGTTTCTAATAACTGTTCAATTAAAAGAAGCACACAATCGCACTCAGTATAAAATGTAACAAATAATTCTTGGCAAACACAGCATCAGATAAACGGTGCTATGAATTTCAATAACCTGTCTCTTGCCATGCAATGGGCTATAGACAGCATCAGATAAAGCACCTTCAAGATCATTAATTTGCTGCTTCAATAAAACAAAACATTCTACCCACTTAAACCCAAAATCATGGATTCAGAAGAACGTATCTCTTTATAGTCTTTTCTTCTTTGAATTTATAACTATGAACCATTTAACTTGTAACGTTTCGTACCATCTCCAATGCTGTATTGTAATATTTAAAACACTTGACAATTGAAGTTATGAATGTCATTAGAAATTTGAACAATACAATATGCCCCACTTTGAACAACTCAACTTCAACCTTCAAAGACATTTTTGAACTCATGAAAGCTTCTTGTGTGAAAATGATAAATCATTCATTGAGCACTGGGATTTTGCCCACTATGCTAAAATCTGCTATAGTTAAGCCTTTGTTAAAAAGATCTTCATTAGACCCTGGTATTCTAGCAAACTACCAACCAAATTCATCTCTTCCACTTGTAGCCAAGGTTATTGAAGGTATAGTCTTAGTCCAATTAACTAATTTCCTAGAGAAAAATGAAATCTTAAGTCCTCACCAATTTGGCTTCCGCCGTGGACTTAGCACTGAATTGCTTCTGATATCACTTGTTGATTCTATTAAACGAAATTTAGACAGTGGGCAACAGTTTATTCTAGTTTTGCTCGACATTACCGCTGCTTTCGATTCCATTGACCATCATATTTTATTGTTTCGATTACATGAATGCGGTATTTCAGGTACAGTGTTGGCTTGGTTTGAGAGCTATCTGTCTGATCGCTCTCAAGTCTTTAAATTTAACAATTTATGTTCTTCTCCACACCAAATGAGGTCAGGGCGTACCACAGGGTTCCGCCCTTTCAGCGATGTTATTTAATGTCTATCTCTCTCCTATAGCCAAGTTGTTGTCGATCATCTCAGACGGATTTAAGCTTTACACAGACGACATACAATTCTATATTAAAGGTCAGAACTCTTGGTCCTCCACAGTTGATTTGCTGTCTTTATGCATGAATACTATTAACTGTTGGCTTAAACAGAACAAATTGTCATTAAATACCAGTAAGACCACAATGCTTCTAATTCATAGACCGCTTGATACACCTTTACATGATACCATTACTGTTGATGGCTTGGTTTTTCCTCTCCTCAACCCTATTAAAAGTCTGGGTGTTCTGCTTGATTCAACTCTGTCTTTTAAACCTCAGATTAGATCACTGATTAAATCAGGTTTCTTTAAACTTCGACTTCTCATAGGCTTACGCCACTTGCTGTACGACTCTGATTTTCTGATGGTAGTGCGAGCGATAATTTTTCCTCATATTGACTACTGTAATGGCCTGTATATTGGCCTACCTAAGTTTGTCATCCATTCGATCCAACTGATCCTGAATTCAGCGGCCAGAGTTGTTTCCTCCTCAAAACGCTTTGATAGGATTTCTTCTGTTCTAGCTAAACTCAATTGGCTACCCATTCACGAGCGTATTGTGTTTAAGATCGGCATGATAGTGTTCAAACTACGTGCCTCAGAGTCGACTGTTTGGTTCAACGCACTTCTACGAATTTACAAACCCGTGAGATCGCTAAGATCTTCCCAATTGAACCTATTAGAAATTCCTACTGTTCATCAAGCACGACTCTTTATTACTAGAGAAACCTCATTCTCCATCGCGGCCCCAGTTCAATGGAACTTAATTCCTTTTGAAATCCGTGCGCTGGAAGATGTTAAAAAATTTAAGATGGCATTTAAAAATTATTTGCTCACTCGTGCATTTAATATTGTATAATTACAATGTTATTGTTTACGATATGACTGTGAAATCATGGAGTGTTAACTGTTGAACATCCCCATTTAATATACCTCAGGTATGTAATTTAGTGAACCTCTCGGGATATGTTGTTGATGTCAGTTTGAAATAATCAATGATGGTTTCTATGAAACCTATATTTATGAGTGTCATTTTTATGTTCTGTTTTTATTATTATGTATGTTCAGAATTTATTATGTATGTTTATTTTGTATATCGCCTAGGCCTTTTTGTGTTAGGCGATTAATAAATTTTGAAATTGAAAAATTTAATTGACATGAATCAATATAGGCCCATGTTACAGTGAAACACTCACCTGCCTCAGGGGTCACAATATCTAAAAATACACAAACACAAGTATTACCCACTACCAACTCAACATATCCCCCAAACAAACACACTCAGCAAATATACCTTCATGCATTTCATTACTGGTATAACGCTCAACAAGCAGCAAATCCACTAACTCATTTTGAACACACCTGCAGCCAATCAACTCACGCAAACCCACACTACATCAACATCAAATGTAACTCTATATCAACCCTACCAGCCAATCTCTCCCTCCCTATTTATACTTATTTAACTGAAACATGGGCCTATGTCATGTCATGCCAGGTGTTTGAAGTATAGCAACACAGCATTGGAGATCGTGTGCATTGTTACATGTTGAATGGTTCATAGCCATAAATTCAAAGAAAAGAACATAAAGAGCTAAGTTCTTCAAAGCCCATGATTTGGGGGTTTAAATGGGTAGGATGTTTTGTTTTATTGAACCAGCAAATCAATGATCTTGAAGGTGCTTTATATGATGCATCTGTAGACCATTGAATGACAAGAAACAGGTTATTAAAATTAATAGCACCATTTCTCTGATCTTGAAGGCGCTTTATAAGATGCTGTCTGTAGACCATTGTGTGGCAAGAGACAGGTTATTAAATTCATAGCACCATTTGTCTGATGCTGTGTTTGCCAAAAGTTATTTGTTACCTGTTATGCTGAGTACAATTGTGTGCTACTTCTAATTGGACATGTGTGTTAGTAAGAAAATTATATTCTGCTGTTTATTTAATAACAGCTCCCCGGAAGAAGATGGGGTCTGTTGTTCCATAAAAGTGTACCTTTTTTTTTTTTCTTGTGGTTGTTATTTTTAAACTGTTACAATTTCAGATGGTTTTTCTAGAATTTTGTCTATGTCCAGTGCTCTGCAGCCATTTTGTATGGGAATCATCTGGTGAGGGTGTTTCTGTGCCTTAGGCCTTATCCTACTAGAATCCACTGTAACCCATCTACCTCTACTGTTTCGCATCCATTTTGGAGCAGAGGTAGATTTTCTTGAGGATGTATATGGAGGGTAGCAACTCCTTAAGCTGAGTCAACTCCTTTTAGAATGCAGAGAACTACAGGCAGATGGCACAAGCTCTAAATCTTAAGATAGTCTGCTTCAATACTACAGTCCCACAGCTATTACACTGAACAGTCATCACTTTATGAAATCTTTTATTTCTTTGCGGAGCATCTATTTTTTTTCTAAGAAATCAACCACATTTCTTTTCCTATTTAACTGAGCATTAGGAAACCTAATAATGCAAACTAAAACGCTTTGCAGAAAGGGGAGTTTTCCCTCTCAATTAAGGGAGTGTATGTCAGAGGATTTGAAAGTAGTATTGAGGGGGAGTAGGGTAAGGCAGGTAGGAATATGAACTATTTCATGTAGAAAACAATTTCAAACTAACCAGACAGCACTGGTTTTAAAGTAGTCCAAATACTAAAGAAATCCAAGAAATTAAAATATATCCAGCCACAGGGAGCTCAATTGTGCTCTGGAAAAGTGGAAACAAATGAGCCCTGATTACCTGCAAACCCCAAGCCAAATAATGTTTGGCTTCTGAAACCTGGCACTCTCTATAGAGCTTGTGTTATGAATCTGAGAGGAACCTGGAAGCAGTACTTAATGTAAACTATTTCAGGTACAAAACTATTTCAAACTAGCTATACAGCAGTTTTAAAAACACCTCAAGTACGAGAAATCAAAAAATGTCATGGAGCCCAGTTGTCAGAAGGGTTATTTTTATATTCAGATTGCATTCTTTTCTTATTGCATCTCCCAAGTCTATCCAATGGGGAAGGCATACACAAAAATTGCATCCTCTAAGAAAGTCAGACCTCAGGTTTAATCTTCATAAGTGTTTTGATCTTACAAAGAATCATAAGGAACCATTTCCAGGCTCATTGGGACCAAAACCTCATTGATATACACTTTTCTGAGAGTTCAGCAGAATCAGTTGATTCACAGTACAGTTGTATGCAAAAGTTATCAATACCTCCGATCAAGCTGCATGCTTAAATCATTCTTTAAGTAAACATAATCTCACACAACCTCTACATGGTTCAGAGCTAAACACAATATATTTCTATAATTTTTGATGCAAAATTACTATTTATTTAATGGAACAAGTCACGGTAAGATCTGGAAAAAACAAGAACAATCTCAGATGTGACTGTGGAATACTGGTCAGATCTGCAAAACAAAATTCAAAGATCATTGCGATGTAGCTGCTAAAAAGATTAGCTGACACTGGAGTAGTTATTCACAGGTCTATTATATAGTGTTGCTTACACAACAATGATTTGCATGGGAGAGCTGTCAGAAGGAAATATTTTCTACAGCCTTATCACAAATATCATCATCTGAAGTATGCAAAACAAAACCTTAATAAGCCTGAAACTTTAGGGAACAAAATGATTTGGACTAAAGAAATGAAAATTGAACTATTTGGACACAATCACATAAGATAATGCAACATCCATTTTTTACAATGTTTCTGACAACTGAAATTGCTAGTTGTAAACATTTAGAGATTTTTATAGCCTTCTCTGTTTTGTAAGAGTGAAATATCTTTATTTTTCAAATGCTCATACAGCTGCTTAGAGGAATCCATGGTTGTTGAAAGTAGACAAAGTAAACACGAAAACAAAACTGGATATTTCTATTTTCTCAAATAGACTCTGAATAACATCTTTATGTATCACAGATTAAGTAACAGTGCCTGTTTTGGTTTCATTATAGATCATTGTCAGTCTACCCTAAATAACAAAAGAAGAAGTGTGGTATTTTCTTTTATTGCTTTGTTTTTATAAAACAATTACTAATAATTTAGAAAGCACTAAAAGCTTCACAAGAGGCACAAGACGTTGATAATGTCCTGCTGAAGTTTCACCAAGAAATGTAAGAAAATATCTGTGACAGGTTGTAATAAAGCATGTTCCATCATGAGTCTGATCAGGACATTTCCAGATTCCACCTTGCTTGCACCTGAATATCAGTCAGTAGCCTGAGTCATCCATACACATCGCTATGGGCATATTTGGTTTGGCATGCTGCAAAACTTGTCATGACAACATAAACTGTTATTAAATGAAAAAAATATATTTCCTTAGTCATATTTTGGATGTACTATATTTTCATTCTGCCTTGAAGCATTCCGATGAATTATAACACCCCCCCCCCCCCCCCCCCACACACACACACACATGCATAAAGTATCTGCAATATGGCTTTTAAAAAATCAACTGCATTACACGGGCAATTTTTAGACTCCTGCAGCAGCTTTTCAGTCTGTGGGCAAACCAAGGACCTGTAAGTTCTTTTGAAAAGAAAATATGGTACTTCCCTTTGAAAATGCAGGCTGGCAGGGATTGTGGGTACTTTAGTTTTGTCCCCGCATGGGTCTGCTTTGAAGCACAACATACGTTCCCTCACTCAACCTAACCCAACCACTTTTCCCTGGGGGTAAGAGCATGTGCATTGTGGAATAGCATGCATACATTTATGCAGACTGGAGTAGAGAATTTTCAAAAATATAATTTTATACAGATAAACACATTTACATGGAAATGATCTTTGGAATGATCCTCTATTTAATAGAATAAGAAGTGAGAGAAACCTACAAGGCTTATTAGTAAAAACTTGGAGCATAAAATAGTTCAGATTTATGACAAATATGATTGCCAGTCCAAAAATGACATCCAGTGGTCATTTTCAGCAGGGTTAGGTCAGACCACTGACACAGAATCTTTTTGAACTGCAGTAAATTCAATTTTCATGACTTTGCTGCAGTTTCGAAATAGAGGAAAGGCACCACAAACAACAAATCACAAGAATTTTCAAAGCTCATGGACTAGCAGTTCCTGGCTGAGAGTTTAAACAATGCTTGTGGTGGAGGGATGAGGGCAGCTGGAGGAGCTTATCCCACTGCTGCCAATGAGGCCACCATCACCACAGTGTCCACCTGCTTGACTTGATTTCACTCAGCCTGGATTTGTGGCAGTTAGTGGAGCTCATATCTGCTGCAGAAATGAAGCTGACACCACTACCTGACCCTGTCTGACCTGACCTGAGCTGTGGCGGCTGGTTGAGATCATTCATAAGCTGCAGAAGAAATGAGACTGCTGACCTCCCGCTAATCCCATGCTCTTTAGGGAAGGTAGGGAGAGAAGACAAACAAGGTCTGGACTGCAAGGAGGTGGTGAAAAGAGAAGCAGGGACTAGGTGGAAGGCAGGTGGAGAGTGACGATACAAGGTTTGTCAATAGGGGGAGGTGCAGAAAAGAGGAGAAATCATTAGGGATGTGCAGCAGGGATGATTACGTTCGATTCGTTATTCGTAATTGTCGGGATCCAAATCTGTTACATCCATTTTCGGGGGACCCCAATTCGTCCATTAGTTACGTATGGTATTTGTTTCCCATTAAAGTTAAAAAATCTCCATCCCAACCATTGAAATTTAATTAACTACAAACCCCCCACCCTCCTGACCCCCCCAAGACTTGCCAAAAGTCCCTGGTGGTCCAGCGGGGGTGCTGGAGCGATCTCCTGCACACGGGCCGTCGGCTGCCGGTATTCAAAATGGCGTCAAAAGCCTTTGCCCTTACTATGTCACAGGGGCTACCAGTGCCATTGGTCAGCCTCTGTCACATGGTAGGAGCAATGGTCAGCCGGCGCCATCTTGTGCTCCTACCATGTGACAGGGGCCGACCAATGGCACAGGTAGCCCCTGTGACATAGTAAGGGCAAAGGCTATTGGCGCCATTTTGAATACCGGCAGCCGACGGCCCGAGTGCAGGAGATCGCTCTAGGACCCCCGTTGAACCACCAGGGACTTTTGGCAAATCTTGGGGGGAGCAGGAGGGTGGGGGTTTTATTTGTTAGTGATACATTGCATTCATGGGGGTTTGCCATACGTTTCAGAACCCCACAAATGCAACGAATAGGGACCTATACATTGCGGATTGTGCATTCATTCAAAACAAATGCAATCCCTAGAAATCATCCACCCCTGAATAAAACAATTTAAATATATATTAACTTGTTGATGTCCCAAGAAATTCCCCAGAGGTTCCTCATTACTCTCCTCCCAAGTCAATCCCTATTACCTCTATCCTGTGCATGTCAACAAATCCTGTCCCAAGTCAGGCTTTAATTTGAAATCGAACACCTTCTTCCCTCCCTCCCTCTCCTACCTGATCCAAATCAAACACTGCCTTCTCTTTACCCTTTCTACTTTCCCCTTTCCTCCTCCCTCTGACTCAAACCTATCTCAATCAACCCTCCCATCCTTCCCACCCAGAGCTCATCACTCTCATCCTTCCTCCTCCATCCTGATATATGGGCAGTCTAATATGGAGACTATTGCTCAGACTTTGGTTTACTCAGCTTACCCAGAAGCCTTCATTGTCTGTGGCCTTCCTGCAACTCTGGCCATAGAAAAAATCTTTAACCTACCTTAGATTCAAGACTTTGGAAGACATCTGGAATGCATTTAGGCTCTTCAAAGCCTATGCTAGAAGGTCATGATGTTACAGATGGCATAAGGCTGAGGCCACATTCTCAGGCTACCGTCTCCATTATTTCCCAATGCCCCATCCTCATGGGGCATTGGAAATCAGTTTCCCAATGCCCCATGAGGATGGAAAACAGATTGACAGATTGACAGGACAAATGAATCATCAGAAGATGCTGCTCACATCTGGCAAAAGCAAGGCTGGTCTTTAAGGAGGGCCTTAACTTGGGTGGAGAGGTTTCAGGTTAAAGTAGATGTAGTTTATCTTATTTCACTATGTCATACTGCGTAAGTGATTATCATCATAGGCTCATAGGCATCTCTGTACTGTTTAAACCTATAAAATGCAGCCCTCACAATATACTAGGAGAGAGACAGGTGTCAATGCTCTACCTGTGTTGTGGGTCTGGCTGTCTGTATTAGAGATGTGAATCGGAACTGGAATCGGTTCAGATTCCGGTTCCGATTCACATCGTGTTTTTATTTTCGTCTGGCCTGATCGCGGTTTTGTTTATCAGCTGCGCCCGAGCCGATAAACAAAAAACCCACCCCAACTTTTTAAAACTAATTCCTTAGCTTCCCCCACCCTCCCAACCCCCCCAAAAACATTTTACAGGTACCTGGTGGTCCAGTGGGGGTCCCAGGAGCGATCTCCCACTCTCGGGCCATCGGCTGCCACTAATAAAAATGGCACCGATGGCCTTTGCCCTTACCATGTGACAGGGTATCCGTGCCATTGGCCGGCCCCTGTCACATGGAGGGAGTACTGGATGGCTGGTGCCATCTTTAAAAATGGCACGGGAGCTTGCCTGGGTGTGTGTGTTTGTGTGTATGTGTGTATGTGTGTATGTGAGGGAGCTCTTGATTTCCAGTCACCCTGATATTGTCGAGGATTAGGAGGTTATCCTCTCTCTTTCTCTCACCCATAATCACATGTCCATTCTGTCTCACACATACACTGTCACATACATACACATTCATGCTCTTATACCCAACCATAACCTCTCACTCTCACAGACACTGACACGCTCTCAGGCTGTAAGTCACTCTCTCCCCCTCCACACAACCACCCCCTCCCCCACACACACTCTTACTCCCCTGGATTTTCTCATACACACTCATGCTCTCACTCTCACATGCTCTCTCTCATACAATCATTCATACACACAGTCTCTCATTGGCACATGCTGTCTGACTCTCACACACACAGGCTCTCTCTCATACAATCATTCATTGGGGAAGAGGATGGAGAGGGAGGTAGTCCCTGGAATTCTGGAAGGGTCAAGCACTGCCTCTCTCCCCCCCATTTTCCTCTCTCTCATATACAGACACATGCCCTCCATCTGATCCCCTTTCATCCCCCAACCTCCTCACCCGTCAATGATCTCCCAATTCAGCCTCTCCTAGTTTCCCCAAAATCATCTCCCTTTGTTCTGTCTGCTCCAGGCTCATGCCCTTCTCACCTATTGCTGAATGACAGGAGGGGAGGGATTAGATTTGGGTGCTGTGCTGTGTCTGATCCAGGCTCATCTCCTTCCCTTTCATTTCCGTACACTGCCTGGGAGAGGAAGGACTGGGGATGGATCAAGAAGCAGAGGGCTGTTTTCTGCTGAGTGAGATTTAGAACTGTTGGAAGGCAGCAAATCTTCAGCCAGACTACTGGCCCCCAGATTTTTGCTGCCCTAGGGTGAAGCCTAGTGTGCCTATTGACAAATCCAGGCCTGCTCTCATAGTGCCTTTGAGGGTTCATGCCACTGTTGTTGGTACCATCTTCTGAAGCCTTTGGATGGTCTTCCCATTCTAGCTGCTCTTTTGCTCTTCTCATGATATTTTAGACAGCTCCTGCCATTGCTGGTTCCAGTTTGCCCTTTATGGTGCTTTTATGTTCTTATCACCACTTTTGGCATCATGTTAACATAGTGTTTAAATGTTGGTATGCTTTCATCCTTCTGATGATGTCTATCCACCAATTTCATTAGAAATGATTAGAAAATTCCCATTTGGACGCCTAAAATATGCTGAATTACTTCCCCTATTGATTAGAATGGCAAATGAATGAAGAATAAAATGAACAAACAAATATGTTTTTTGTTTGAAACTAATGAAATGAATATGGGTGCCCTATGAAACAAATGAATGAACCAAGCTATTTTTTTTTCCTCTGCACATTGCTAGAAAGCAGTCCCATGGCAGAAGGAAGCAACAAACACAAATGAGATATAAATGGCTTCTCAACAATTGTGAGGAGAGAGTCTGGCAGTCTTTCGAACATGCGGCCTGTTTTTTGCACAGGTTTGGCAATTTTATTTTTCCTTTAGAAGAACATATGTTTGTCTGCTGAGAATGCAATGGACCTGACTCTGTACAGTGGAAGATAGCAGTCTGCAAAGTCCATGTAGCAGTACCAGAGAACTGGCAATGTTACAGAAATGTATCATGAGGTGATGCAGCAATATACTGTATGTGAGAAGTGAAACTGCAAAAGTCAATGGTGATCATATAGTAGGGATGTGAATCGTTTTTCAACGATTAAAATTATCGTCCGATAATGTTTATATCGTCTTAAATCGTTATAGAACACGATACAATAGAAATTCTAACGATTTATCGTTAAAAATCGTTAAATCGTGTTAGTGCGCACTAACTCGTGTTAGTGCGCACTAACTCCCCGTTAGTGCGCACTAACTCGATTTAGTGCGCACTAACTGAAAATGATACAAATAAACACTTTCCAGGTCACTGAAGGTCAGTTAGGAATGAATATGTGTTCCTATTGGCTGGCTGCCCTCTTATCTATTGATATTACCAAGGTTACCACTGAGGTGATGGTTGGGGGGATGGGAAATGGAACTGGAAACTAACGAACACCAACAGAAAATGAAACAAAGTGTTCACACTTCCCAGGTCAGTAAAGGTCACTTAGGAATGAATATGTATGTATGTATTCCTATTGGCTGGCTGTGCTCTTATCTATTGATGTTACCAATATGGTTGGGGGGATGTGAAATGGAAACAGTTGGAAGCTTGACAAAAAAAGTAATGTAATGATCAGCACTCACGTGACTAGAACTTGTTTGTTTATTATTTTTGTTAGCAGGCACCTGAAATGCTAGTGCATGTTGAATTTGCCAATCACTGTGGATTTTAGAAAGGTGGTCCTGGCTGGAACTGTACACAGTTCAAATATATGTAATTGATTGTTGGTAAGTGTATTTTTTAAGTAGCCACACTGGCACCAGTATGTTTACTTTTCCTCCTACTTAACTCACTAGCTCAGCTTTGTAAGAAGGGCTTCTCTGCTTGTGTGTTGTTTTTGTTTGGTGTGAGGAGAGCAGAAACATCAGATCTTTATTCAATCTACTACAGTCATCTCTTACAGTGCCCTATCCCTATTAATACCAGGAGTGTTGTGATCTTCCTGCACACAGTGCCCTAACCCTGATACCAGTCTGAGACAGCTCCCTCCCTGCATTACTAGTGAGAGGCTGGCTTCACAGACAGGGGGGAGCTGCTTGACCCTCACTCCTGACTTCCCCCATGTCCCAGCTAGTGAATGGTGTGTGGGTGAGGGGGGGGGGGGAGGATGGTGAAGTCTGAGACAGCTCCCTCCCTGCATTACTAGTGAGAGGCTGGCTTCACAGACAGGGGGGAGCTGCCTGACCCTCACTCCTGACTTCCCCCATGTCCCAGCTAGTGAATGGTGTGTGGGTGAGGGGGGGGGGGGAGGATGGTGAAGTCTGAGACAGCTCCCTCCCTGCATTACTAGTGAGAGGCTGGCTTCGCAGACAGGGGGGAGCTGCCTGACCCTCACTCCTGACTTCCCCCATGTCCCAGCTAGTGAATGGTGTGTGGGTGAGGGTGGGGGGGGAGGATGGTGAAGTCTGAGACAGCTCCCTCCCTGCATTACTAGTGAGAGGCTGGCTTCACAGACAGGGGGGAGCTGCCTGACCCTCACTCCTGACTTCCCCCATGTCCCAGCTAGTGAATGGTGTGTGGGGGAGGGGGGGGGGGAGGATGGTGAAGTCTGAGACAGCTCCCTCCCTGCATTACTAGTGAGAGGCTGGCTTCACAGACAGGGGGGAGCTGCCTGACCCTCACTCCTGACTTCCCCCATGTCCCAGCTAGTGAATGGTGTGTGGGTGAGGGGGGGGGGGGAGGATGGTGAAGTCTGAGACAGCTCCCTCCCTGCATTACTAGTGAGAGGCTGGCTTCACAGACAGGGGGGAGCTGCCTGACCCTTACTCCTGACTTCCCCCATGTCCCAGCTAGTGAATGGTGTGTGGGTGAGGGGGGGGGAGGATGGTGAAGTCTGAGACAGCTCCCTCCCTGCATTACTAGTGAGAGGCTGGCTTCACAGACAGGGGGGAGCTGCCTGACCCTCACTCCTGACTTCCCCCATGTCCCAGCTAGTGAATGGTGTGTGGGTGAGGGGGGGGGGAGGATGGTGAAGTCTGAGACAGCTCCCTCCCTGCATTACTAGTGAGAGGCTGGCTTCACAGACAGGGGGGAGCTGCCTGACCCTCACTCCTGACTTCCCCCATGTCCCAGCTAGTGAATGGTGTGTGGGTGAGGGGGGGGGGGGGAGGATGGTGAAGTCTGAGACAGCTCCCCTCCCTGCATTACTAGTGAGAGGCTGGCTTCACAGACAGGGGGGAGCTGCCTGACCCTCACTCCTGACTTCCCCCATGTCCCAGCTAGTGAATGGTGTGTGGGTGAGGGGGGGGGGAGGATGGTGAAGTCTGAGACAGCTCCCTCCCTGCATTACTAGTGAGAGGCTGGCTTCGCAGACAGGGGGGAGCTGCCTGACCCTCACTCCTGACTTCCCCCATGTCCCAGCTAGTGAATGGTGTGTGGGTGAGGGGGGGGGGAGGATGGTGAAGTCTGAGACAGCTCCCTCCCTGCATTACTAGTGAGAGGCTGGCTTCACAGACAGGGGGGAGCTGCCTGACCCTCACTCCTGACTTCCCCCATGTCCCAGCTAGTGAATGGTGTGTGGGTGAGGGGGGGGGGGAGGATGGTGAAGTCTGAGACAGCTCCCTCCCTGCATTACTAGTGAGAGGCTGGCTTCACAGACAGGGGGGAGCTGCCTGTCCCTCACTCCTGACTTCCCCCATGTCCCAGCTAGTGAATGGTGTGTGGGTGAGGGGGGGGGGTGGATGGTGAAGTCTGAGACAGCTCCCTTCCTGCATTACTAGTGAGAGGCTGGCTTCACAGACAGGGGGGAGCTGCCTGACCCTCACTCCTGACTTCCCCCATGTCCCAGCTAGTGAATGGTGTGTGGGTGAGGGGGGGGGGAGGATGGTGAAGTCTGAGACAGCTCCCTCCCTGCATTACTAGTGAGAGGCTGGCTTCGCAGACAGGGGGGAGCTGCCTGACCCTCACTCCTGACTTCCCCCATGTCCCAGCTAGTGAATGGTGTGTGGGTGAGGGGGGGGGGAGGATGGTGAAGTCTGAGACAGCTCCCTCCCTGCATTACTAGTGAGAGGCTGGCTTCACAGACAGGGGGGAGCTGCCTGACCCTCACTCCTGACTTCCCCCATGTCCCAGCTAGTGAATGGTGTGTGGGTGAGGGGGGGGGGTGGATGGTGAAGTCTGAGACAGCTCCCTCCCTGCATTACTAGTGAGAGGCTGGCTTCACAGACAGGGGGGAGCTGCCTGACCCTCACTCCTCCGGGGTATTGTGATCTTCCTGCACACAGTGCCCTATCCCTGATACCAGGGGTGTTGTGATCTTCCTGCATGCAGTGCCCTATCCCTATTAATACCAGGAGTGTTGTGATCTTCCAGCATGCAGTGCCCTATCCCTATTAATACCAGGAGTGTTGTGATCTTCCTGCATGCAGTGCCCGATCCCTGATATCGGGATGTGTGCAAGAAGATCACAACACCCCCGGTATCAGGAATAGGGCACTGTGTGCAGGAAGATCACAACACCCCCAGTATCAGGAATAGGGCACTGTGTGCAGGAAGATCACAACACCCCTGGTATTAGGGATAGGGCACTGTGTGCAGGAAGATCACAACACTCCTGGTATTAATAGGGATAGGGCACTGTGTGCAGGAAGATCACAATACCCCTGGTATCTGGGTTAGGGCACAAGTTCTAGTCACATTGACTGATCACATTACTTGTTTTGTCAAGCTACCAACTGTTTCCATTTCCCATCCCCCATATACTGTCAGTAGGAAACTTGGTAACATGAATAAATAAGAGGGCAGCCAATAGGAATACATATTCATTCCTAAACTGACCTTAACTGACCTGAAAAGTGTCAAATTGTATCATTTTCAGTTAGTGCGCACTAACTTTCAGTTAGTGCGCACTAATCGGAAAAAACGATTTTTAACGATTTTTTAACTAGAAAATCGTGCCTAAGACGATTTTCTTGCCCTGCCACACGATTTCTATCGTTAAGACGATATGGAAAACGATTCACATCCCTATCATATAGAAAAAAAATTAATATTATGTATTGGCGTCTACTTGTGTCTCTTAAAGGAGACATCATTCAGTTTGAAGTTAATAAAACTTAAGATTCCAGAGACAATTAATGACTGACTTGAATTGGAAACAAGATGTCTCCTATCATTAGTTAAGCAAGGTAAAAGAATTTCCCTGGTGAACTGAATAATACATGCAGTGCTCTCAAATGTCTACAGTCTGTGCTTCTAGCTATATTTTTCTACAGCACTCCTGGATATATAAATGAAATGCTTGCACAGGCATTGTAAATTCTCAATGAATATAGAATGTTCCCATATTATTATTATTAGTGGTTACTGAATAACATAATGAGGTCAATATTCAGAAATGCAGAAAGTGGTCAATTTATCCTGCTAATGCTAGTCTCATATAGAACATTCGTCTAAAACTAATACACATCTTTACCTGTCAGATGCTGAACTTTGATGAGATTCAGCTTTGATTCGCCCTCCTACTCAACAACATTCATGCTTAGGACTGGAGGAATGCCCCGCAAAAATCCTGCCATGGTTCACCCATTTTGTTATCTGACATGAAGTTGGATTGAAAATGCCAGCACTTCAAATATTTTCAAAAATTACAGATAGCTTTGTTGATGTCATGTTCACATGCCACTGTGTGTGCCAAGGGTTGCCAACTCCTGGTCTATTGTTTGATGTTGAGGGCACCATAATAAATCAAAAACTATCATGCGGCTAAGATTGATAAATAGTTTGGTATATGTTCCTGCTCTAGTGCTGTTACTACTAGTCTGACAAATTTTAAGTGATCATGAAGAAAGCAAGATAAATGCATATAATCTTGGCTTTCAGAAACCAAATCAGCAGTGTCTGTTAGCTTTGGCTAGTCTTGAAAATTACAGAATCTAACTAGATTCTGTAATTTTTCTCCAAAGCAGTGAGTTTCTGGTGACTCTCATAATTAAACCAAGAGAGAAAAAAGAGCTGGTATAAATGATGGAAGTATGGTCTCAGCAGGTGGACACCAGAAAATCTCAGAACCCTTGAGCTCCCAGAGAGATTTAAAACTAAATGTTGCTTGTAATACTCAAATCAGGGGTTGTAAAGACCATCAAGTTAGGTTTTGAAGGCTGAGGTTATATTCATGTTTTCTAAATTCCTGAGATGATTTCACTTCCTTTCTTAGGAGAGTACCATTCTGCTAGTTTATCCATAAATTATCACTTTTACATTTATTAAATGAAAGCAAAATAATAATCTCTAAATATTTTTACAATGTTTTAACTGTATTTTATTATTCAAAAAATCAATAGAATATTTTTTGTTGCAGAATATCTTTACATACCTTTCTTTTAAAAATAATATAAATCCTAAATAAAATATCCCAGTTCAATAAACAACATATTATAATAGTGTTATACCTCTAGTTGGGGGATATATACCTTTTGGGCTTTGGTCTTTGTTATTTGCACCTCATTCCATCTAAAATGAATATGTGCACACAGTTAGTAATTGTATACCCTTTGTCATTGGGTATTAACACTTATTTAATTTTCAAAAGGATTTACATGCGGAAAACTGGATTTTATGCATGTAAATGGGCTTTTGAAAATTGCTACTTTTATGTGCGTAACTGCTTTGAAAATTCACTCCATAGGGTTGAATTTTCAAAAGATTTTACACGTATACAAGGACTTTATGGGGCAAATCTTTAAATGTATGTGAGGGCGCAGATTTGTTCGCGCAACCTGGCTCGAACAAAACTACGTCATATTTTATAACATGCGCGCACTGCCACGCGCATATTATAAAATCCAGAGTCGGCACGCACAGGGGTGGTGCACAATTGTGCAACCTGCGTGCGCCAAGCCGAGCAGCCTGCCTCCATTCCCTCTGAGGCCGCTCCAAAATCGGAGCAGCCTTGGAGGGACCTTTTGTTTTGGTCCCCCCCACCTTTTCCTCCCTTCTCCTATCTAACCCACCCCCCAGCCCTAATTAAATCCCCCCTACCTTATTTCGTGGAATTACTTCTGCCTCTGGCAGGCGTAACTTGTGCCCACCGCCGGCTCCCTGCCTGGCACAGGCCGCTGTGCCGGAACACTCAGCCCCGCCCCCTGCCCACCGTCACGCGTCCAGTCCCACCCACAGACCACCGCTTCGCCCCGGACATGCCCCCGGCCCGCCGCCACACCCCTGGACACGCCCCCGGCCAGCCCCTTATTCGAAGCCCCAGGACATATACACGTCCCGGGGCTTGTGCGCGCCGCCGAGCCTATGCATGATAGGCTCGGTGTGAATAAGGGTAGCTTGGGGCAGGTTTTTGGGGGTTACGTGTGTAACCCTTTGAAAATCTGCCCCTATGTGTCTAAATGAGCTTTTGAAAATTGCTATGATATATGCTACTTTTACACATAACTCATATGAAAATTCACTTCTTAAGCTTTACAGTTAAGCAATGTCTAGACAGTTCCATTACATATACAGTTTAAAATGTTCTTGATCTGAATTTGCTTTCATCTCAATACCTCAATGTTAGGTATTTCAACTCTAACTCTACTACTGAAGATGAGAATGGGGCAGTTCCCACATATGGGCCGATATAGTAAAGCGCAGCCATGGTTGCCCGTTTTTTAACACGCTTTGGATACACGTTTTGAGCGCGTAAGACGGACTCGCAATTCAGTATTAGCTTTTACGCATCCTTAACGCTTGATGAAAAAGATGCGTATCCATTTCCGCCCGCCGCATGTATATGATATGTTAATGATTGGATTAGCTATTCCCCCCAATACAGTAACGTGTGCCCAAATTATTGCCTTTTTAAACAGCTTATTTACCATGTCTTTAACCTCAATATTTACCGCCTACCCTGACCCTGGCGTTAGTGTGGTGTTCAGTCAGCTTTGGACTGGACAGCGTCATGGACAACATGCATATATTGGCTCTGGCGATCTTTTTCATTCGGTTGAGAAGCAGAATGAGAAATGCTCGAAATGCTCGGAATGCTCGGCAAGCGAATTCTACAAGGCAGATTGGAGAGGCCAACAGGGGAGCCCAGTAGCAAGGAGAACCCAGCCAACTGGAGACCCCAGCAGCAAGACCGGAAAACCCAGCAGCAAGACAGGAGGAGGTATGTGTTCAACTGTACCATCCATCTCTGGGCGTCTCTGAGGCTCCGGACATGGATGCCTCTATGGACGCCGGACAAATGAGAGCCGCGTCAGGCCTTCCTCCGGCATCTGCTATGTGTCCTGAGGCTCCGGGGTCCAGTGGAGAATGGATGCCTCTATGGACGCCTTCCGGCATCTGCTAGGCATCCTGAGGCTCCGGGGGTCCAGCGGAGACATGGACGCCTCTACGGACAACTTCCAGCGTCTGCTAGGCATCCTGAGGCTTGGGGGGGAGGGCCAGCATCTAGAATTAAGCATCCCTGAGGCTGCTGATTGAAGTAAATGCTTTCATAAGAACGCATAGCTCATTTATGAATAGTAAAAACTTAGCTAAGAATGCATAGCTCATTTAAGAATACAAACTTGAGAATCCACAGTGTTACAGATCCATGTATGTACTGTTAAACAATTTATAGGTGCTGCTAGTAAAACTATGTACACCAGAGAATCCATAATGTAACGTATCCATATATGTACTGTTAAACAATTTATATGTGCTGCTAGTAAAACTATGTACACCAGAGATGCCGAACGTGTTGGGTGCTATCGACTGCACTCATATTGCATTTACCCCCAGGTCAGAGGAAGAGAGTGCATTCTGGAATTGCAAGCACTTCCATTTGATGAATGTTCAAGTTGTTTGCGATGCACACCTTCGGATTCTAAATGTTGTAGCGAAGTATCCTGGGAGCTTCCATGACGCCTATATTCTCACACATTCATCTCTGGGGACCCAATTCCCAGAGGGAAAGTATGGTGAAGGTTGGTTACTTGGTAAATGACAATGGCTACTGCCTTTGATTCTGTCATGTGTGCAGGTCTGGGGATGTTAGGGAAGTTCGGTATACAATAATGTTTAGGATGTTATGTTTACGATGTTAAGCGCTGCGAAGTTGTTTTTGATGCATTCCGGATTATTGATCCTATAGGTGATGGCGGCTATGGCTGTAAGCCCTGGCACAGTGCAGAAAAGGTGGTAAGTATAATTGTTGCCTGCTGCATGCTACACAACATTTGTCAGAGATTTGGTGTGAATGCAGAGGTAGCCGAAAACTTGCCACCGGATCCGCCTATGGAACTGGCAGCTGAAGCGGACAACACTGCACGGGGTCATGAAGTCCGATGAAGGATCATCAAAAGTTATTCCTCTTGTAAGTTATTAAATGCTATACATTCATTTTCCTAACTGCTCTTATTCTGTCTTGTAGCACCACTCCTGTCTCCAGTATCCCATACTGATGATGCACTTTCATTGTAGTACATCGCTCTGATTAATTTGAGATATTAATCATTTCTCTGCCTGTATGGCCTATTTACTCTTGTCTTGTTTTTGTTTCAGGAGCTAAGATGCATCCATCTTACAATCCACCCCTCAGAACATTTCCCAGCAAGATGACCCCTCCATCAAACCCTTTACAATCACAAAAGTATTCATTGTCTTCTGTTTTTTTATGGTATTTCTTGAAGTATAAAATCAAAAAATGTTGTCAACCCATTGTAACCTAATTTTCTTTCTTTCCTCTTGTATGAACATCTAGGCCTTTTCCCGCAACCAAAATAGTATTCATTGTCTTTTGTTTTTTATGGTTGCATTAATATTCCTTGAAGTGTAAAATCGATAAAAAGTTTATAAACATTTTATAAACATTCTTGTCTTTCCTTGTATTTTATATTCTTGCATGTGGAGCACCCCTTCAGCACCAAGGATTTCCTCCTCCCCCTGTCTCTCCTGCCCCCATCTGTACCTTCATACCAGACATAGGGGATGGGGGTGACATTGACGTTATCAAACCATTCTCTCCCTGCCAACCACAATGATGATCATGCTCTTATTCCCCCGTACTGCATGGTCCCTTCCCTTGCTGTACCCATCCCATCCCCTATGTATAAATCTATAACTATTTAAAAAATTGCTATTCTGCTATGTTATAATATTGTCTACTTTGATTACTTAACATTTTTTTGGACATATTCAGTGTGGGATGTGACATTAAATTTAATGATACGTAGGTTAATTGCCAAAAATAACTTTTATTGAAAATTTTAAGATTGGTTAACGGAATGATAAGCTGAGGCAAGTTCTCTAATTACACCGATCAATTCCGCCATCGTTTCTTGAATCGCATTTGCTTGAGCAGTCATCCCAGCATTGAGGTCGGATCGCATCAACCGCACTTCCTGGAAGAGGAGTTCATTATGTTGATCCTGCTGCGAGGTTAGTGCACTCAAAAATTGCTCACTTAGCCCATCAGTTCCAAAAAGTGTCAGTTCAAGGTCCTGCACTACTGATGCAATTTCCAGTACTGGTGGAGCGTCAGCCTGCAGCTGAGATGGTTACGATTCAAGAAATGTTTCCAGGGGTGCTGAATCCCCATGTATCACGGATACCGATGCTTCTGGTGGTTGGCTGATATAAGACTCATCAAACAGGTTCAGTGTAACCACTTCCTCTGTAGACATGTGTTGGCTGGGGGAGTCAGCGCTCGACATCGGGAACATAAAATCATCTGGCGTGGGAATGGATTCCTCGCTGGTTACATCACCATTGTCCACTTTATCTGTGGATAAAGATAGAGAAAGAGGTTGCAGTTATTCTATAACCTCTGAAGAGTGCATCGGACATTATAGCCATACCGTCGTCATACTCTAAACCTGTAGCTCATGGAATCATGTGTTAAGTGTAGCCAAATTTTCAATTCAGAGGACAAAAGAAAATAAACAAAAAAATAAATTATATATATATATATATATATATATATATATATATATATATATATATATATATATATATATATAGTATTACACAAAACTACCCCCAAAAATTGGAGAATGGAAAAAAGCACTTTGGTTTATCTTAATAAACACCATACATCAAAACTTTTGATTATATATTAAAATGGTTTTTATTTTGAATATAAATTTAATAAAAACATTTTGATTGCCAATATCTCCTTATGGATATACTCCACTTATTCTTTTAAATGAAACAATACTTGAACATACATCAAATCATGTACAAACCTGCATATACCACTATTCATAACCCTTGCCTCTATACTATTGCTAGACTTAATCTAACCCTCAAATATAATACGTTTCCTTTTTAAACATACAATATTGGTCACTGTTGTTAAAAGACCCTAGACTGAGTAGGATTTTTCATTCATCATCATATCCACATGATAACACTATTATTAACATTCAACATTCATTGAAAAAAATTTTTTTTTACATTTTATAATATAGCATGTGACTATTTGAGATGTAACACATAGTTCAGCTCTCCTCTGTAGTGTTCCTGATTACATTATATCCTTTCTCAACAAGGCCCTTGTTTCACCTTCCCGGCTTCTTCAGGGGAATATTTCAAAGAGGAATGATCAACAGTGAGTAAATCACCCCAACCACTCGATTCTTGTCATCAAGGAGTGAGTCAGAAAAATCAAAATGTTTTTATTAAATTTATATTCAAAATAAAAACCGTTTTAATATATAATCAAAAGTTTTGATGTATGGTGTTTATTAAGATAAACCAAAGTGCTTTTTTCCATTCTCCAAGTTTTGGGGGTAGTTTTGTGTAATTTAATAAGCACGAGTTAGGTAGATATATTGCCTTTTTTTTGTATTTATATAATATATATAGTATTATATATTTATTGATATTTATGAATTTAACTAATCAAACAATAATTCTTATAACAGGAAAAGTACAGAGAGATGTGCCATATTTTCAAAATTTAATCAGATAGTATTAACAAGGAGGACGACGGTAGGGTAATCATTCCCGCACATCTCAAAATAACTGTTAGAAAAAAGTGGAAATCAAGGAAAAAGAAAGAGTGATGAAACATCAGTCAACCCCTCATGAGCCATAAAGTTAACATACAATGCTAACAAGATATATGTAGATGCATACCTTCACTTGCTGCCGTGTCAGCGCCGTACTGTGTCTGCACGCCAACCACGACCTCCGGCCTCACAGTTCGGAGAACCAGCTCCTCCACTGGTGTCAGCACGATATGACATGGTGGCCCTCCACTGGTCCTCTTTGCCGAAGCGTCAATTTTTTAGGCCTTCTCTTTCACCTCTTTTCTTGTGTTGCACCACCGGTGCTGCACCTGTTTAATGTCCCTGGGCTTGATGGAAAGGGAGCTCACATCCTGAGTGATCTTTTCCTAAATCCTTTTCTTCGTGGAGCACGAAATCTTGGATTGGAAAAGAACTTTATATTTTTCGCAGACGGCCGGGCACAATAATTTCTTCTCTTCATCCGTGAAGCGAGCATTACGGGTTCGTTTTTTGGATGGCTGGCTAGAAGTTGTGCCTTCCTGTTGTTCATGCTCAATCGCATGCTCCTCAACCTCAGCAATTGTGCGTTTTCCCGGCATATTAATACCTGAACGGTAAAAAATAATGGGTGATTAATGAATGGGAAGACAGCATGACAGAAATTAACAAAAGCTGTATAAATAAAATATATTAGAAACTATAGAGGACCATGTACAGCATCAAGCAAGAGCCTGAAGTGCCTTGCAGTACTGGTTGCCGGTCTCCAGACTCCGCCTCAACCCGTGCAATGCAATGTTTTCCGGGCATCATTGTCTGAATCAGAGAAAATAACAAGGGGAAAAGGGGTTAATGACTGTGATGAAAATTAACAAAAGATTGACAGCAAAGGAACAGGGGCACATGGAAAGCATACAGCCAAGTGTCTAAACCCTGAAAGAAGAGGGGCACATATACATCACAGTGACAATCAGGAACATCAAAAACAGAATAACCGCAAAGAAGAGGGTCACATATACAGATAACAGTGAAAATACTAAACATCAAAAACAGAATGACTGCTAAGAAGAGGGGCACATATACAGCTAACAGTCACAGTGAAAATCATGAACATCAAAAAAAATAATTACCGGAAGAAGAGGGGAACATATATTGCAAAGATGAAAATGAAAAACACACCTGCCACCATGGATGTCGAGGCCATGGAGGGTAGTGAGAAAAAGGCAGGAACATCCATGTTCGCCGGCCATGTAACCTTCCAACGTCTGTGGCCTGCGGCGGAACCAAAGGGACGCCCAATTCTAGGCTTGACCCTTGAGCGCCCTAGCCTAAGCGCACAGAAAAGTCAGTAGCATAGGGACATGGAGCAATCCAAGGGATGCCTAATTCTAGGCTTGAGCGTACATGATGGTCTAGCTACCAACCTTTCCGGACTATCACGAAGGTTGGAAGATAGGCTGCCTTGAGCACCGGAAAGGTTGGTTCAACATTCTAAAGTGGCTAATGTGGCCTCAGCATCCATGAATCCTGGTGGCCTTGCGGTACCTGTTGAAAAGAAAGAAGCGTGCATTACTATGCCTACCTGCTGAAAACCTTGCCGATCTCCCGATAGATATCCGACGGAACAGTTGTACACGGTCTGTCCTAGGCCAAAACGAATTAAAAAGGGACTTTTTCATTCAGAGAAGTGACTTATATACGCGTCCATGGTAGGATTATGACACTGTGATGATGTCACAAATATGAAACAGCAGTTCCAAAAAGGCGGGAAAAAAGGCAGGAACGTCCATGTTCAGCCTTGAGCGCCTGAAAAGTCTGTAGCAGTAGGGACATGGCGGAACCGAAGGGATGCCTAATTCTGGGCTTCAGCCTTGAGCACCTGAAAAGTTTGTAGCAGTAGGTACATGGCAGAAACGAAGGGACGCCTAATTCTGGGCTTCAGCCTTGAGCACCTGAAAAGTTTGTAGCAGTAGGGACATGGCGGAAATGAAGGGACACCTAAATCTGGGCTTCAGCCTTGAGCACCTGAAAAGTTTGTAGCAGTAGGGACATGGTGGAACTAAAGGGACGCCTAATTCTGGGCTTCAGTCTTGAGCACCTGGGTAGTTTGTTGCAGTATGGACATGGCGGAACCAAAGGGATGCCTCAACAGATGCTGGGAGCAGGTGGCAGAGCACTAGCACGTGTAACACCACACCCGGATGGCCATTTTCTTAATGCTATCCAAGATGCCTAGAGGGAGGATGCCCAACTTTACCACCGGCGATGTGAGGCTGCTGGCCTCCCTAATTGTGGAGGCTGAACGGCACCTCTACTTTAGCCCTGGGCACCCGCGGGACCAGGACAGGGCCGACGAGGCCTGGCAGGCGCTCAGGGCCCAATTCAACGCCCGGGCTTCGTTCCCGAGGGAGGTAAGTTCATAGGCCTCTGTTTCTTGCTATCTTCTAACACGCATGAAAAAAACCCAAATAAAATTACATTCACTATATTTTGGGGGTTGTTTTGTATTGCTGTGGGTGACAATAGGAAAACTGCCACTTGACTTGTTTGAACCAAGGAAATTACATTTATTTGGGTGGTTGTTTTGTATTGCTGACAACTGGCACTTGACTTGTTTGAAGTAAATTGAGTATTTGGGTAGTTGTTTTGTATTGCTGCGGGTGACAAAAGGAAAACAGACACTTCACTTGTTAGACTTGTTTGTTTTGAATTTTTTTTTGCCTCAAAAGCAAACAGTTTAGTTCAACTTGTGTTTCCTATTTCTATTGTATTACCGCTAGGTTGAGGCATTGAGGAAGCAGGCAAGGTGGATCTGGAGGGAGGAGCCGGAGTACCTGAGGGCCCTGCGGGCCCACCGCAGAGCGGAAGGTATGTGCTGTTTGCAAATGTCATGGTTGACCTGCAAGCATCAAAGTCTAGGGATGTGAATCGGGCTTCGGACGATTGAAAATATCATCGATATTTTCAAAATCGTCAGAAATCGGGGGATCTCCCAAAATGATAGGAAAAGCCAACGATATTGATCGTGGGGCTTCCCTTATCGTTTTGGGGGAGGGTGGGAAAAACGGCACTCAAAAATAACCCCTAAACCCACCCCGACCCTTTTAAAGTAAACCCTTAGCTTCCCCGACTCACCCAAAACCTTTTTACAGGTAACTGGTGGTCCAGTGGGGGTCCTGGGAGCGATCTCCCGCGATCTCCCGCTCCGGGCTGTCCTCCGACTACCAGGCCATCCTTTGCCCTTACCTTGTGACAGGGTATCCGTGCCATTGGCCGGATCCTGTCACATGGTAGGAGCACTGGATGGCCGGCGCCATCTTGTGCTGCTTCCATGTGATAGGGGCTGACCAATGGCACCGGTAGCCCCTGTGACATAGTAAGGGCAAGGCTATCGGCGCCATTTTGGTTCCTGGCACCCGATGGCACGAGTGCAGGAGATCGCTTCCGGACCCCCGCTGGACCCCCAGGGACTTTTGGCCAGCTTGGGGGGGACCTCCTGACCCCCACAAGACTTGCCAAAAGTCCAGCAGGGGTCCGGGAGTGACCTCCTGCACTCGGGCCATATTGCCAGTATTCAAAATGGCGCCGGTGCTACCTTTGCCCTCACTATGTGACATATGAGGGCAAAGGCTAGCGACAGCAGTAACGCTTTAACTTTTTCTCTTTTCAGACACATCGGCAGAGGGTGACATGGAGGAGGAGGACGCAGCGACAACACCCATGACCCCTGAGCCCGCTATTGTGCCCCCCCCCCCTAAATGAGTCCCCCCCTATGATTGAGCCACCCCCCATAATGCAAACCTTTGACTAATTTAACTGAAACACACAATGGACATCACAGAAATACAGTTTCAAACAATTAGCTGTAGATTTAGAAATAGCTCACTCATGACAAAGACCTTAAGCATATCTTTAAATGTATTCATTTATGCTTATTTATTGTTCTATCTTGTCGGGCAACATTTTACAAATAGTTCATAAACATTGTAAAGCCAATTATACTTCTATCTACATAATAACCCCTCCTGACATCAACAATGTTTTAAACTGCAGTCCATATGGCAAAAACACACTTTCACAGAAACTCTAACCCCAGCTTTCACTTAAGAAAAGACCCTAAAAAACAATTCACACCTCACCACCATGTATTTGTTTTTCTAGATGGGTTTCCTTCTAGAAAATTTAATAAAAAAAAAAAAAGATTTGAAACATAAAAGAAACAATTCTGAAATAAGTTTTCACACCCTTCCTAAAAAGTTAATAATATATTTGTAACCATAAATCATCAGAAAGAACAATCTAAAATCGATGGGCAGTTACAGAAAAGGCATAATCTGTTGTTTAGAGTAGATGAACTTCTAGTTTACACAGGATAACCAGTAGTTCTCTTTGAGAAGATCTATGTTGCCATTTAAACCTAAAAGTACAAAGCTTATCCTGGAAATAACTGGGTACCAAACCATGAAGAGCTTTAAAGGTTAAAACAATAAACTTGAACTCAATCCTAGCTTTTATAGATAGCCATTTCTGACTCTGCAAAAGCCAGGAAAAATAATCCCTAGTCCTAAAATCTTCCAGAATTCCAGCTTCCATATTTTGAATAATTTGAAGCCACTGAATGGAGTTTTGAGGGAAGCCAATCAAAACTGCATTACAGCAATCTAATTAAGGCATCAAAAGTGTCAAATCACCCTTGATTAAATTAGAAATCTGTCAATACACATGAAACTGATGGATTGATCTAAGATTTAGGGAAGAATTTTCAAAAGGATTTATGTGCTGAAAACTGCACATGTAAATATACTTCTCAAAACTGCAACAATGAATCCTATTGAATTGTCAATAGGTTTTATGCACACAAGTCACTTAAAATGTGCAAATGAGCTTTTGAAAATTGTTATGATATATGCTATCTTTATGCAGGTAAATCCTTCTGAAAATTACCCCCTTGGCCATAGAAGCAATAAGATCATTCAGGGTCAAAATAGTACCAATATAATTCCCAGATTTTTGACTGACTGACATACACAAAAATAAGGCTAAAGTTAAAGTTAAGTTAAAGATACCTGAAGGTCTTCCAGGGGATCTATTTTACCAATCCATAGAGCCAGAGATTTAGATATATTTTGCTTTAACTTTCAGTTTTACAACAACTTCAGACCTAAGTCAGAGAGTTATCTTATCAAGTGTTAACATAATTTGACATGTTATAAGGGACCAGAACTGAACATCATTTACAAAAAGGTGGTATTGTATCACAAAAATCATCATCTTCAAAACAGTCCTGACTGTGTAAAATGAAGAGGATAGATCCAGCAAAACCAACAACACACTCCTTCAAGGAGGTGATACAAATCATCCAGCAGGGAAACCGACCGGGTCTCAGGGCCACGATAAGCTTGAAAACCAGATGGATACATATCCAGTAATTTCCCATCAGCCATCAAAGCTAAAAGCTGGGAAGTGACTACTTTTCAACCAATTTTCCTACAAAAGGTAAATTGGCAATCAACCTATAGTTATCCTTCTATTGAAAGTCCAGTGATGGCTTTACAGAGGTTTCCTTCAAAAATCAGGAAAGATACCATCATGAAAGGAGCTTTGAAAAGATGTCATACAATTTTCCCTTCACTTCTCCCAAGACAAGCTTTTCAATATGTTACATTACGTTGAACCAACATTTCCTGAATACAGCAGTCATTTCTCAAGGTAAACTCAAACCACAGATTAGACAGGGGACAGGGGGCCAAGCTTTCAACTGGATCCACATAAAAACTTTAGGTTCCCATCACAATATAGAGTTGATCCCATTGAACTTTAGTAATAATCCAGCACATTATTTTTTCATAAAACTGTGTGAAATGATTGCACAGTTCAGGAGAAGGGTCTAGGGACGCCAAATCTCGATCTTAAACCAAGAATGTTTTAGCTACAGAAAAAAGTTATTTTGGCCTATTCATTAGATATCCATTGCCGATCCATTGCCTCCTCTAATAATTTAGAAAAAAAATGTCTTAGCATAAGTCACTGCTTATTGTTTATACTCCAATTTATGAGTACTGGCTTTAGATTTATACCAGTCCCACTCCCATTTCCTATATTCCTGTTTCAGGGTTCTTACTTCAATTGAGAACCAAAGTGCTAAAGCCTTGTTAGGCTTTAAAGGAATCTTTTGAACAGGTGTCACTTATTCAAGGCCTCATGCATCTTAATATCTCACAATCTTGCTAATTCAATGATTTCCTTGCTCAAAATAGTCAGAAGGAATAGGGCCCAAAAGTTCTTCAAAATCTTTTGGAATGAACTTAGATCTAGGTCAAACTAACTTAGTGCAGGAACCCAGAAGGCAGTGAACTCCTTGAGGTCCTTATAGCTGGAATTTAAACAAAATAATTGTCGGACCATGTAACTGGTAAATTGCTAATCTCAGCGAATGAGAACAGATTCCTCATAATCCAAAGATACAATATTATATCCAGGCTATGACCTGCCTGGTGGATGGAAACTTTGATACTTTGTTTCAAGCCTGACATCGGGAATAAATTCAGGAAAAGAAAAGTTTGGTGATGTAGGGGATCTTTATAATACACTTTATAATTTCTAAAAACCAATAGATCTTCATTAGTCAGCAATAATTCAGACATAACATAAAAACAAAAGATTATCCAAGGCACAATTTGCTTTATTGGGGGGCTTGATGTGTAAAGTCTGCAATTGGACAGTCCACCCAGGTTCACCAACAAGCATTATACACTGTACTGTCATGGTACATGTGGGCACCAACGACATAGGAAAATATGGGAGGGAGGATCTGGAAGCCAAAGTTAGGCTCTTAGGTAGAAAGCTTAAATCCAGAACCTCCAGGGTAGCATTCTCTGAAATGCTCCCTGTTCCAAGCACAGGTCCCCAGAAGGAGGCAGAGCTCCGGAGTCTCAATGCGTGGATGAGACGTTGGAAGAGGGATTCAGTTTTGTAAGGAACTGGGGAACCTTTTGGGGAAGGGGGAGTCTCATCCAAAGGGATGGGCTCCACCTTAACCAGGGTGTAACCAGACTTCTGGCGCCAACCTTTAAAAAGGAGATAGAGCAGCTTTTAAACTAGAACAAAGGGGAAAGCCGACAGTCGCTCAGCAGCGCATGGTTCGGAGAGAGGTATATTCAAAGGATACTAATGATGCATTAGAATTAGGGCATCCCGACAGAGAGGTTCCAATAATTAGAAAAGTAGTCCAAGTGCCTGTAATTAAAAACTAAACTGAGCTAAAAAATTCTAACTTATCCCTATCAATTAAAAAGCAGAATGAAAAAACAAACAAAAAACAAACTTTGAAATATTTGTATACTAATGCCAGAAGTTTAAGAAGTAAGATGGGAGAATTAGAATGTATAGCAGTGAATGATGACACAGACTTAATTGGCATTTCAGAGACTTGGTGGAAGGAGGATAACCAATGGGACACTGCTATACCGGGGTACAAATTATATTGCAATGACAGAGAGGAGCACCAGGTAGGTGGTGTGGCACTTTATGTCCGGGATGGCATAGAGTCCAACAGGATAAACATCCTCCATGAGACTAAATGCACAATCAAATCTTTATGGGTAGAAATCCCTTATGTGTTGGGGAAGCCTTTAGTGATAGGAGTATACTACCGTCCACCTGGTCAAGATGATGAGATGGACAGTGAAATGCTAAAAGAAATTAGGGAAGCTAACCAAATTGGTAGTGCAGGAATAATCGGAGATTTCAATTACCCCAAAATGAATGGGTAAATGTATCATCAGGACAAGCTAGAGAGATAAAGTTCCTGGATAGAATAAATGACAGCTTTATGGAGCAATTGTTTCAGGAACCGACAAGAGAAGGAGCAATTTTAGATCTAATTCTCAGTGGAGCACAGGATTTGGTGAGAGAGGTAATGGTGGTGGGGCCGCTTGGCAATAGTGATCATAATATAATGAAATTTGAATTAATTAATTAATTTATTTATTTATTTAACACTTTTATATACCAACATTCATGAAAAAAGATCATATCGGTTTACAGGGAACAAAGTATAATAACATTAACCTTAACTAGGAGGAGCATAAAAGTTACAATAAAACAGGGGTATGGAACTGGGGAGGAGGAAAGCAGAGGGGGACAGATAACTCATTAACTAATTACAACAAAGAAGTGGGTACTTGGTGGGTCTTGGTTTAGAAGGGGGACAGTAAGCAAATCCATGACTCTCGCGCTAAACTTTCAAAAGGGAAACTTTGATAAAATGATAAAAATAATTAGAAAAAAACTGAAAGGAGCAGCTACAAAGGTAAAAGGTGTGCAAGCAGCGAGGTAATTTAAAAAAATACCATCCTAGAAGCATAGTCCAGATGTATTCCACACATTAAGAAAGGTGAAAAAAAGGCAAAATGATCACCGTCATGGTTAAAAGGGGAGGTGAAACAAGCTATTTTAGCCAAAAGATCTTCATTCAAAAATTGGAAGAAGGATCCAACAGAATAAAATAGGATAATGCATAAGCGTTGGCAAGTTAAATGTAAGACATTGATAAGACAGGCTAAGAGAGAATTTGAAAAGAAGTTGGCTGAAGAGGCAAAAACTCACAGTAAAAACATTTTAAAATATATCCGAAGCAGAAAGCCTGTGAGGGAGTCAGTTGGACCGTTAGATGATTGAGAGGTTAAAGGGGCAATTAGAGAAGATAACGACATTGCGGAAAGATTAAATGATTTTTTTGCTTCAGTGTTTACTGAAGAGGATGTTGGGGAGATACACGTATCGGAGAAGGTTTTCATGGGTCATGATTCAGATGGACTGAACCAAATCACGGTGAACCTAGAAGATGTGGTAGGCCTGATTGACAAACTGAAGAGTAGTAAATCTGGACTGAATGGTATACACCCTAGTGTTCTGAAGGAACTAAAAAATGAAATTTCACACCTATTAGTAAAAAATGTGTAACCTATCATTAAAATCATCCATTGTGCCTGAAGACTGGAGGGTGGCTAATGCAACCCCAATATTTTAAAAGGGCTCCAGGGGCGATCCGGGAAACTACAGACCAGTTAGCCTGACTTCAGTGCCAGGAAAAATAGTGGAAAGTGTTCTAAATAACATATAGTATAGACATGGTTTAATGGAACAAAGTCAGCATGGCTTTACCCAAGTCAAATCTTGACTCACAAATCTGCTTCACTTTTTTGAAGGAGTTAATAAACATGTGGATAAAGGTGAACCGGTACATGTGGTATATTTGGATTTTCAGAAGGCATTTGACAAAGTTCCTCATGAGAGGCTTCTAGAAAAAGCAAAGAGTCATGGGATAGGTGGTAATGTCCTTTTGTGGATTACAAACTGGCTAAAAGACAGGAAACGAGAGTAGGATTAAATGGACAATTTTCTCAGTGGAAGGGAGTGGGCAGTGGAGTGCCTCAGGGATCTGTATTGGGACCCTTACTTTTCAATACATTTATAAATGATCTGGAAAGAAATATGATGAGTGAGGTAATCAAATTTGCAGATGATACAAAATTGTTCAGAGTAGTTAAATCACAAGCAGATTGTGATAAATTGCAGGAAGACCTTGTGAGACTGGAAAATTGGGCATCCAAATGGCAGATTAAATTTAATGTAGATAAGTGCAAGGTGCTGCATATAGGGAAAAATAACCCATGCTATAGTTACACAATGTTGGGTTCCATATTAGGAGCTCCCTCCCAAGAAAAAGATCTGGGCATCACAGTGGCTAACACATTGAAATAATTGGTTCAGTGTGCTGAGGCAGTCAAGAAAGCAAACAGAATGTTGGGAATTATTAGAAAGGGAATGGTGAATAAAACGGAAAATGTCATAATGCCTCTGTATCGCTCCATGGTGAGACCACACCTTGAATACTGTGTACAATTCTGGTCGCAGCATCCCAAAAATATATAGTTGAGATAGAGAAGGTCCAGGGAAGGGCGTCCAAAATTATAAAGGGAATAGAACAGCTCCCCTATGAGGAAAGACTAAACAGGTCAGGACTTTTCAGCTTGGAGAAGAGACGGCTGAGGGGGATATGATAGAGGTGTTTAAAATCATGAGAGGTCTAGAACGGGTTAATGTGAATCAGTTATTTACTCTTTTGGATAATAGAAAGACTAGGGGGCACTGCATGAAGTTAGCCTGGTGCATATTTAAAACTAATTGGAGAAAGTTATTTTTCACTCAGTGCACAATTAAACTCTGGAATTTGTTGCCAGGGGGTGTAGCTAGTGCAGTTAGTGTAGATGGGTTTAAAAAAGGATTGGATACGTTCTTGGAGGAGAAAACCATTACCTGCTATTAATTAAGTTGACTTAGAAAATAAGCACTGCTATTACTAGCAATAGTAGTGTGGAATAGACTTAGTTTTTGGGTACTTACTAGGTTCTTATGGCCTGGATTGGCCACTGTTGGAAACAGGATGCTGGGCTTGATGTACCCTTGGTCTGACCCAGTATGGCATGTTCTTATGTTCTTATGTTCTTATGGAGGTATGAAGCCCAAAGAGTATCCCTATATATTATTTTCATGTGGGATATGACAAAATAGCTGTTGTGGTAGTGGAACCTTAGGTTGAGGCAAAGTTGGCACCACCTGCAGGGAGGAGCCCTGCAGGTCCTAACCATCAACAAGCAGACCTGGCTGGAGCAGAGACACAATGAGACTTTTATGAATACCAGCCTACATTCCCGGCAGGTTGAGCCCTTAGGTGGTGGGGCCAATTTGACTTAGGAGCGGGCCTCTGGATGGCGAAGAATCCCATGAAAGCTGGAGATCAGCAAGAGGAGTGGTCCATATGGGTTAAGGTTGGATAGGCAGTTGGCAGAGTCAAGGACGTACCCGAGATCATGGCAGGCACAAGCAGCAATGTTGAAGGCAAGCCAGAGGTCAGAGCAGGGAGAAGATGAGCAAAGTCCAGAGAAAATTCGAGGTCAGTCAGGAGTCAATCCGAGAAGAGTGAAAAGGCAGGAGCAATCCAAAGTCCAAGCTGAAGAGACAATCCGAGGGATGAAAGATGAAGAGTCTGGAGCCAAGGAGTCAGGCACCAAGGAAACAACTAGTTTGCGAGAATGACCTGTTGCTGAGGCGTCTGATAATGGCCAGGTCTAGGTTTAAACACTCGAGTCCTGTTGACATCATGGGGGGGGCACTGAGGAGGTTTTCCCACCATGGGCACTTTAAATCTCATTGTGACGCATGCCTAGGACTGCCCCCTGCATGGAGCGGTGTCTCTAGTGTGGCTGAGCCCATGCAGTGGCCTGCTGCATATTCGGTGCGATGTCAAGGAAAACTTTGACCAGAAGAGGTGAGAGCAGCCTATGTGAGATGAGCCCATGGCCGGCCAAAAATAACAGTACCCTTTCTTGAAGGTCTCCCTCCAGAGGTTTGGGTGTTCTGGGGTGAGTTTCGTGGAGTGCCCTTAAAATACCCTTGTCCAAGATTTTGAGGCGGGTTCCCAAATGTTTTCTTCCCGGCCATAGTCCTCTCATAAATCAGGTACTTCCACGTCTGATTCTTTCTGTGTATATCCATCACCTCCCTGACCTGGTAAACTTGGCTCTCCTTGGAGGATAGGTCTGGTGCGTTTGGCAGACTTTGGGAGGGCCAAGATAGAACTAAGGCTTTGAGCAATGATACATGGAACACATTGTGAATCTTCAGAGAAGAGGTAGTCACAGCTGGTAAGAGACAGGGCCAACTTGATGTGTAATAGGGTAAGGTCTGATGTAACATAGTGCGAGCCTCATGGAGGGTACCCAAAGCTGGATGTGGTGGGTGCTTAGCCAGACTTTATCTCCTGGTTTAAATTGGGGAGTTGGCCGCTGATGAACATACTTTTCCTTTTGGCTTATTGGGCCGCCTTCCAGATCATCTCCTCAGTTTGTACCCAAAGGTTGTGTAGCTCCTTGGCCATTAGTTGGGCTATAGGCGATGAGCCAGAGAGTGGGACTGGAAGAGAAGGGAGCTGGCTGTCTCCTGTACATGATGAAGAATGGGAAGGAACCTGTGGCAGCATTAACGTGGGAGTTGTGAGAGAACTCAGCTCATGGGAATAGAGAAGCCCAATTATATTGCTGTGCATTGATAAATGCTCTCAAAAAGAACTTCAGGGTACGGTTGGTGTGTTTCACCTGAGCATTAGCTTGTGGGTGATAGGCAGTAGCAAAGTCTGGCAGAGTAAGCGCCAAAATTTGGCCATGTACTGGATGCCTCGGTCGGAAACTATATGCTGCAGGAGACTGTGCAGATGAAAAGTATCAGAAGTGAAGAGATGTGCCAATTCAAGTGCTGAGTGAAGGCCCAGGAATGCCATGAAATAAGGCATCTTAGAAAATCGGTCAACTGCGACCCATATAGTATGGCAGCTGTTAGAAAGAGGGAGGTCCATCACAAATTCAGTGGACAAATAGGTCCAGGGTTGCTTGGGGGCCGGCAACAGCTGTAACAGCCCCCAAAGTTGTCCTACCACAGGTTTTTGTTGAGCGCAGGTAGGTCATGAATCCATATAGGCTTTAACATCACCCTTTATCTGGGGTTACCAGTAATACTGTTGGAGTAGTGCCAGGTTTTTGGCCCTCCCAGAATGTCCTGCAACTTGATAATCATAGGACCACTGCAGAACTTTCTGATGAAGTTGGCTTGGGATGTCTGTATTTCCTGAGGAATGTTCAGGGAGGTTGCCAGGATGATTTAAGTTGGGTCGATGATATGCCTCGGTGGATCAGGGATGTTCTCTGCCATGAAGGACGGGGATAAGGCATCTGCATGGACATTCTTGCTGGCTGGTATCTCAGTTCAAGATTAAATTGAGCAAAAAACAGGGACCACTCGACTTGGCAGGTGTTCAGACATTGTGCTTGGTGAAGATACTCCAAGTTCTTATGATCAGTGTATGTTGTAATTTGGTGCAGCATACCCTCCAACCAGTGTTGACATTCCTTGAGCACAAGTTTCATGGCTAGGAGTTCCTTATCCCCAATATGGTAATTTGCTTGGCAGAAGAAAAATTTTGTGAAAAGAACGAGCAGGGTTGGAAGACCCTCAAGTCCACATGTTGACTTAACACGTCTTCCACGCCAAGGGAGGAGGCATTGACCTCTAGAAGAAAAGGATGTGTGGGGTCCGGGTAGTGGAGACAAGGTTCCCGAAGAAAGGCCTGTTTTAGCCTATGGAAGACCATGCCTGCTTTGGGTGGCCAGGTCTTGGTATTGGCTCCTTTCTTGGTGAGTGCCATGAGAGTGGCAGCAATCCAAGATTAATTGGGAATAAAGTAAAAAATAGAAATTTGCAAATCCTAAGAACATCTATAAGGCTTGGGGGCTAGAGGGTTGCACCCTATGTTGAATACAATGTAGGGATGTGAATCGTGTCCTCGATCGTCTTAACGATCGATTTCGGCTGGGAGGGGGAGGGAATCGTATTGTTGCCGTTTGGGGGGGTAAAATATCGTGAAAAATCGTGAAAAATCGTGAAAAATCTAAAAATCTAAAAATCGCAAAACTGGCACATTAAAACCCCCTAAAACCCACCCCCGACCCTTTAAATTAAATACCCCACCCTCCCGAACCCCCCCCAAATGAGTTAAATAACCTGCGGGTCCAGCGGCGGTCCGGAACGGCAGCGGTCCGGAACGGGCTCCTGCTCCTGAATCTTGTTGTCTTCAGCCAGCGCCATTTTCCAAAATGGCGCCGAAAAATGGCGGCGGCCATAGACGAACACGATTGGACGGCAGGAGGTCCTTCCGGACCCCCGCTGGACTTTTGGCAAGTCTCGTGGGGGTCAGGAGGCCCCCCACAAGCTGGCCAAAAGTTCCTGGAGGTCCAGCGGGGGTCAGGGAGCGATTTCCCGCCGCGAATCGTTTTCGTACGGAAAATGGCGCCGGCAGGAGATCGACTGCAGGAGGTCGTTCAGCGAGGGTTCCGGCGCATAACCCGCAGGTTATTTAACTCATTTGGGGGGGGTTCGGGAGGGTGGGGGATTTAATTTAAAGGGTCGGGGGTGGGTTTTAGGGGGTTTTAGTGTGCCGGCTCATGATTCTAACGATTTATAACGATAAATCGTTAGAATCTCTATTGTATTGTGTTCCATAACGGTTTAAGACGATATTAAAATTATCGGACGATAATTTTAATCGTCCTAAAACGATTCACATCCCTAATACAATGTACTTTCTCTGGGACCATGTGAAAACCACTGCTAACCCAAGAAGGGTAGACTCTATCTCTCAAAGGATTCGTGAGTTTCATGGACCCTTGGCCCGAGGTGAGGGTTGATACCACCTGTGGGGAGGAGCCCTACTGGTTCTCACCATCGGGAGGCGAGGCCAGACGCTAGCAGGAGATCAGGTAGTAGTGGCAGAGAGATAGGGCGTCCTGCGTCACAGCCACATGATCGTAGCAGCGTGTAGAGAGGATGCTGTGGGATATTTCAGGTGACACGATGAAAGTGAATATGGAGAAACTAAATAACCGCTTCTAAATTCAGAATCAGAAATACTGTAGCGCCTTCCTAGTGCTTCTATGCGATGTGCTCACTGTCAGCACTAAATTAACAAAGGTTATGCCCTTAAAGTTGCATTTCCACATGTTCCACTCCCCTTGAACATTTACTGTTCATTAAACTCAATCTTGCACCACTGGAGTCACATAAGTTTAAAGAATTGTGAAATATTATTGTCCTTAAGGCTCCTTACTCAGCTCAGCTCAGCTTGCATGGCACCATCTGTGACTGATGCTTACTTTATTTATAGCAATCTTTCTGTCATATAATGATTTATTGCTCATCAAATATAATTGCTACTATTTTTTAGTGTACCTTATAATTACTGTTCAAAAAGCATACTGCTTTTATGTTGCTATCCATGATCAGTTTCAGCAAACTTATGAGCTTTGAATATCATGTGTCCCGTCATATATATTAACTTTAATCCAGAGGTCAATTTCTCATATTAGGAGGAATTTATCTAGTTCTGGGCACAAATACATTGAAGACCAGATTTATCAGAGTTTCCTTTTTTTTTTTTTTCATGTTGTTATTACCCAGCACTATTCATTAATGGAATCCCTGCTAAGGAGTGTGACCTGGTAGCACAGTCATGCAGGGTAGAAAAGATTAGATGAATGTACCATTTTCCCCCACAGCATCCCAATTAGAAGTTGCTGCAATGGTTTGTTCTTGCAAGCTTACCAGCAAGGGACCCCTTTTATCTATGTGGATATTTATTTTGGAGTTAAGGGGAGAGGGCCTTTTCGCTTCATGGAATGAGATCCAAAGTCTCGGCTGAGGAGTCTTACACAGTCAGTGGTTGTTAATTTCTCTCACACCTTTTGAGTGTTTACTCTGCGTGTGATTTTTGTTGGGTGGAAGTTTTACATACACTATCTATTCGAGAGAAAGAGAAAGAACTGAAAACTTGAGTCTTTTCGAGTTATCCTGGCATCCCTCAGCCTGAGGGATTTGTTTGCCAATCTGGAAGATGGTTGTAGAAGGAGTGGAGAGCCAGCTGGCACCATAACCAGGAAGAGAGACGAGGAACCATTCACTACACTGATGCTCCCTAAGGGCCGGATTTTAAAAGCCCTGTGCACGTAAATCTGGCCAGATTTACGCGCGCAGGGCACTCACGCGCCGGCGCGCCTATTTTGCATAGGCCACCGGTGCACACATAGCCCCGGGATGCACGTAAGTCCCGGGCTTCGTACAAGGGGTGGAAGGGGGCGTGCCTGGGGGTGTGTCCGGGGTCAGGGGGGCGGTTCGGGGGCGGGTCCGGGGGCATGGTGCCAGCCCGGGGGTTTGGCCGAGGCCTCCGGACCAGCCCCCAGGTCGGGTGATGGCGCGCCAGCAGCCCGCTGGTGTGCGCAGATTTACACCTGCCTCGGGTAGGTGTAAATCTGCCGACAACGGTAGGGGGGGTTTAGATAGGGCCGGGGGGGTGGGTTAGGTAGGGGAAGGGAGGGGAGGGGAAGGTGAGAGGAGGCAGAAAGAAAGTTCCCTCCAAGGCCGCTCTGATTTCGGAGCGGCCTCGGAGGGAACAGGCAGCGCGCGCCGGGCTCGGCGCGCGCAGGTTGCACAAATGTGCACCCCCTTGCGTGCGCTGACCCCGGATTTTATAAGATACGCGTGGCTATTTTATAAGCATATGCACTATATTTTAGGCACCAAAGAGTATGATATGTACACATAATAACCCTGATTTATATATGGAGGCAGGTATTTTTCAAAGTATGCATGTATACCATTCGAAATCACCAGTTTGCCCAAACCTCTGCCAGTTTACCCAATCTGTCTCCAGTTCATCTATGCCCTCTAGCACTGGTAAGACTTAACCTTGAACCCCCATCAGTTCACCCAGACCTCTCACCCAAAACCTGCAGGCAACAAACAAGTCCAATTTCACTTGTACCGGATAATTAGCAAATATAAATTGTATGAATAAGTTTGATCATTTATACAAGTATATCTTTTATAAAAAAAAAAAAAAGTAACTACCTTGTGTACTTTTTGACCCAGCCTTGGAATGTCCCTGGAGAAACCAAAATGTGCATGTATTTTAATTTTATAAAATAGCATATACATAAACACATGCTACTTATGAGTGTATATATTATTTTTCCGTGCGGAATTCTTTTGAAAATGTACTCACATGAGTGTAAGTGTACACATCTAAGTTCCATCCTCTGAAGGGAGGTTTAACCTCACACATAGTAGTCTATGTATTTCTGCTTTGAAAATGCTGACTAAAATCTGTGTGTACAAATTACATGCAGGCTTTATCCCTACCCAAAAAAAGTTAGATAGACAATTACTGTCCCTGAGTGCAATGTTCAAAGGGTTTAATCTGTGTAAATTGGATATCTGAACATTACCTCACCCTGTATACGGGTGAATGTATGCACATACAGAGTCTTTTACTGAGCTGCTGTACTCAGTACTGCAGCTTAGTAAACCCCATTATTATTGACAAGAAGTGCAGAACTACAAATTCATGCATGCAATGGTTGATAACCCATGCTGAATCATTTGTTTTGCAAGAGTGCTTGGAAGATGGCAAACCTAGATATTCAGATCTAGACTACAATTATTTTTCCCTTAAAGGGATCATTATCAGTGCTGTATGGGTAGACCTGGCCACACTTGTATAGCAGGTATCAACTAAGCTCCTTCATGCTGTCAGTGAGCCCCACTGTGGTGAGTCACACCACTCTCTTTATAGCTTCATGACTTGTCATGGGTCTTGCTGCTTTTCCACTGAGGGCTGATGAAGATGTACCTTATGTGGCAGCCATGCTTCCAGCATCCTACATTCTGGCAATTGCCTGAAGGCCTATGCAGGGGCAGATATCACAGCCCCTTAGCCAGGAACAAGGCAAAGATGTTGCTGGGCAGCCACTATCACAGAAGTAACATTGTGTCAAAGATTGGGAGGGGGGGGTGTACAAAACTCTGACCTTCACCCCCTCAACCATATTATCATGGAGAAACACACCAACCATATGTGTAAATGGCAGTGCATATAATATGAGAATTAAAAACAATGTAGAGTACTTACCCAGCAGCCATCTTCATAAGTGCCATACTTTAACTGTAGAAGAAGGCGGAGTGATGCAGGACATAGGAGTCATGGCTGGATCCTGGACACCTGGCTCCTACAGAGCTATCATGTGCACATCACACACCACCTGTGGTTGCAGAAGGTCAGCTCCCTTTCAGAAGGTGAGATGAGCTCTACATGCACACGCTCTGAATTACACATCTTTATTTTTATTAAAACATTTATATACCACCAGGTGCCAGGGCCCGAGGCAGTTTTCAAAAGAAATGTACATAATCATAAAACACAAACAAGTAAGTAAAATAATAGTAAAAAGATAACATTAGCAAGGTATAAATTTGCTAATACACTTGTGCAACACTCAACAATAAAATATTAATTAAAACAAATATTTTAAATAACTTAACTAAAAACTATACAAAACTGAAACATTAAAATGCCTTTGAACATAAAAACAATTAATTGAACAGATATACATTGAAAAACTTAATTAAAAGCAATTTGTGAGATGCTAGGTCATTGGGACAGAGTTCCATAGATCAGGAGCAGAAACTAAGAAGACCCTTTCCCAATTCTTGTCATGCCTCATCTGATGAACAGTTGGCACATTCAACAATCCTCTTTCCATAGAACGTGTCCTGGAGGGGTTATACATTCATAATAGTTCATTCACCTAGGGAAAGGCCAAAAGACAGCTTGGAAATGGCATAGAAATCCAGGTCAAGGTTCAGGCATTGTTTCCTCTAGGAAGGGACCTGGACATAAATCCTAAATTGACTCACCATTGCTTGTAGCACCTGACTGGAACATCTGAAAAAGTGAGGCTTCTCCATTATGACAGCTACATCCATGGTAGTTTTGAAAAGAGTCTGAGGCAAGAAAATATAACAAACTCAGCAGTTTGACAAGGCAAGGTACAGTGAGAGACCTGCCTACCATAGGATTAGTCCTGTCTAAGATCCTCACCTAAGGCCGTAATGAATGGCCATACGGCTCAGCCAGTACCTTCTTACCTTTTTTTTCCTCTGGAAAGCTCAGCAATTCAGCTCACTCACAGAAAATGCACTCTGGCCCATATGCCCTGCTGGGTGTCCTGTGCCAACATACGTTCTGCAGCTGCCTCCCCTGGGGCCACCCTGCAGGCCTTTCCTGATGCCCTCCGCTGCTTCTGCTGCCACTGCTGCTCACTCTCTACTTTATTATATTTTGTCCATGTACTTGCAGCACACACAGCTGTTACACATACACTTTGGGAAAGGCCCAGGTGACATGCCTATGGAGATTTTTCTAAGGTACTACAAAGAAAGTTGTGGTTTCCTGCGGAAGAGTCTTTCCATACTAACGCAATTGTGAACGCATGGGCATCATTGCAATAAGTCAACTGTCCTAAAATTAGGAATTGTGAATGTATGTTTTTCTTTAACACACCAATAGGTAATAGGGTGATTAGCCGCAGAATACATTTTGCATTAGTCTGAATGTAAGCATGTTAACTCTATCACAAGCGTGCTAATGCTCATTTATTTAATGTGCATTAAACAGTTGCCACAAACTTCTAATGTGTGCTAACACTTGTATTAACATTTTTAAAACCTCCTTAGTACATAGACCCCTTAGTGAAGCAAGCAGATCACATCTGAAGAAGGGACCTATGTGATCATGAAAGTTAATGTATAAACATTGCTGGATAATGCTTCTGTTAGTCCAATAAGAGATGTTGCAACCTGAAAATATATATATATTTTTTTTTTCCACAGTACAGCCAGTAGAGCACCATCCTACAATACTGGGGAAAGGAAAAAATAGGACATAGTTTAATACTCTACAGTGGCTCCCTGCCCAATTGTCTTCAGGCAAGTTATGTTTCTAGCCCTGAATGAGGCTGTGCTTCTCTAGGTAACAGCACCTGGTAATTAGTGTTGAGAGACTATAATAGTCTTGGCTCAGATACTAATATGGCTAATTACGGTAGTTCTGCGTGTCTGTAAAATAGTCACAAATTCTTTGGCGAATTTGCTGAGAGTTAATATTTATATCTTGCCTTGAGTTTTTCTTTTCATATTTTGTGAATTATGCTTGATAACTAATGATATCCAAAAAGAAGACATATTACAAAGCAACTCCTGTAAGTTTAAATGCTCAGAAACATTGTGAACTTGCAAATAATTCTTACTTCTTAGATTACAGACAACGTTCGGAAAACATTTCAGTATGTAGTACTGAACTTGGATATACTAACATAATACTGATAAATAATATGGACAAAGAGGTACCTGACTTTTTTCTCACTTGTTTTTAGCACTCTTTATGCTTACAAGTCTGTATTCAGTAGACTTAAAAATATAAGATTTATCTACTGGGTCAGACCAAAGTTCCATCAAGCCCAGTATCCTGTGTACAGCAATAGACATTCAATCCAGGTCACAAAAACCTGCAGGATCCTAAAAGATTCTATGCTGCTTTTCCCAGGGATAAGCAGTGGATTTCTCCACCTTAATAATGGTTTATGGAGTTTTCTTTCAGGAACTTGTCCAAACCTTTTTTAAATGCAGCTACACAAACAGCTTTCTCCACATCCTCTGGCAACAAATTCCAGAGTTTGATTATGCGTTGCATAAAAAAATATTTTTTCCTGTTTGTCTTAAATGTATCACCTATTAACTTCATTGCAAGCCCTCTAGTCTTTGTACTTTTTAAAAGACTAAATAACCTATTTATATTTACCCATTCTAGTTCACGCATTATTTTATGGACCTCTATCAGATCTCCCCTCAGCTGTCTCTTCTCCAAGCTAGAGTCCTAACCTCTTTTGCCTTTCTTCATAGGGGAATCATTCCATCCTCTTTATCGTTTTGGTTGCTCTTCTCTGAATCTTTTCTAATTCTGCTATATCTTTTTTGAGATTTGGTGACCAGAACTGCACACAATACTCAAGATGAGGATGCACCATGGAATGATGCAGAGGCACTATGATATCACCTGTTTTATTCTTTTTGTTAATATTATCCTGTATTCATCCATTGTTTACTCCTTGCAGCAGTTAACTGCTTTGAAGTGAAACTGGGATGAGTACTGTAGAGTGGGACGCCAAAAATGATTTCACATCATTACATTTTAAAAAAATGTTTTATGTTTATTTCAATTTATTTAATTTAGTTGAACCAGAATAAACAGCTAAGAGAAAAAAAAAAAAAAGAACAGGCCAGGTCCAGCCCTCTCCTTGCCACCCAAAATCCAAAACATCACCAAAAGAAAAAATGAACCCTTCCCCCTCTGCCCCATGGAGGGGCAGAAATGACTGGGGATCACTCATGCCCCTTTTTGACTGCGTTTGGTGCTTGTGATCTCACAGATGAGGAAGGATCAAGTCCTGGGAGGATGGGGAAATGTCAGAAGGCCTGGGGAGGGGAGCAATTATCAAATTTCAGCACACTTAGGGTTTTTTTTTCTTACTTCTGAAACAAAAGAAAACAGGGGGAAAATGAATATCAACAGCATTGCTCATTTTCTAATGAAACCAAACAAAGTTTTTCTTTAATGTTTTTCGTTTGGGTCGAAAATGAATACACATCTTTATAATGGAGGGTTTGTTAAAAATTCTGCATACATTTGCGTATTATGAGATACACCTGGTGTTAAATGATTTTTATGGGACCCGTTCAACTATTTTTGCTAGATGTTTCCTCTTAATGTCCACAACTCTCAAAGTTTTCCATAACTGGCTGGGAATGTGTTGGGGGAGGTGGGGGGCGGTGTCAGTCAAAACTCTAGTTTTATAAAAGAAGGTTTTCCAAAGCCAGCTGAAGACAGAAAATATTATTGCTGATTGTTTTACCTGCAATAAAACTGGAGCCTAGACAACATGGCTCACCTTTGTTAGTAACCAAGTCCACGTTTAGTACGGTGTTGATCTAATAATAGAAAAAGAAAATATTTTTCTTTTTTCAGCTTACTTCTCCTCGCTAGGGAGCTCTGATGGATGCCTTCCGACCTCAGGACTGTTGCTCCAATCACCAGAGTAGGAACAGTTTGGGGTAGGGGAGGGTCTATCAGAACAGGAGAAACATTCCTGGGTTGATCTGAATAAAGGTCCATGGCACCGTTCTCCCTGCACTGGTTCTGATTGAACTAGAAGAGAAAGGAGGAACAACAGGGCTAAAAGTAAAATAAATAAATCCAAAAACAACACGAAAAGCAGCACTTTTTTTTTTTTGGGGGGGTTTATTGTTTTGCCTTTCCTTAACAATCAGCTCCTCTTTGTGGCCAAAGAAAGCAAACAGAATTGAAACTGAAACCGAGAATTGGCTATAAAGTAGGGCCATCTGTGAGTTTTTGCAAAGAAATTTGCATGCTTGTTGGGTTTTCGGTTACATATGTTTTTGTTGCTTGGTAACCAGACTCATAGCTTCCTTTCATGTTTTATTTTCCACTGTATTCCCTGTTTACAGTGCAATTACTACTGTGACATCATGATCCCACCATTGAGCAGCTGTCAGGGGGCCTTCCTTCTGAGCAAACATTGTTTTACAATTCATACTACTGGATCTTAGTTTTCTAAAGAGATCAATATTTGGTTTGTAGTCCGAAGGATTAAGATGTGGAAGTGCCTTTTGAGAAAATCTGTTATCTTCCCAGGGCCTCAGCACACCTGAGAATGTTGTTAAGGAAAATAAAGCTTAGAGAGAAAAAGAGGCACCAAGGGCACATACAAAAATGGCTCAAAGTTTCCACGGGTAGATTTACAAGAAAAGGGACTTTTGAAGAAGGTTTACAATTTCAATCAGTGATGTGTTTCATTTTTTATAGTCAGAAAAAGCTTTTTTTTTTTTTTTTTTTTTCATGAGACAACTTGTATTGTCCTGCTGTTTTCAGCTTTTGAAATCTGCAATGAAGTGCTTGAAGAGATCTTTAGTTTAAAAGCAAATATTGTGTTTAATTTAGGCCTTCGCCCTAAAAAATGATATAATGAGACAGAAATATGCATTGTTTTATAAGCTACTTTGATAATGCAAATAATTTCCAAGAAACCAGGCAAGAAGATCCATAAACTAGTTAAGGAGATCCAGGAGTCAGGAACCAGACAAGGCCAGGACACAGACGCCGTCCCAGGGTGCTGTTGTATCAGCAAAACCTATTCTTCCTTAGCTGACTTTAAATCATGCTGATTTGCTAAATTTAGCTGACCAAATTCTGGGTGTGCCAGGGATGGGATTATACTGATGAGATAAATGCCTGGATTTATCAAAATGCACTAAATATTGAATGTGAAAGGAAAAGGGGTATGTTTTATGGTAATAGGCTGTTTATTGCAAAGTGTGCTTTGCATAGGTATTAGCACAAACTGTAATAACTTTTTCGCACTTTGCAATAAGTGCCAGAATTGTTATTTCCTACATATGAACACTGGGGGAACCATTTTAAGCTCCTGGAGATCCAGCCTAGCTATCAGGGCTCTTCTACAACCACTGGTGGGGGGGGGGGGGGGGGTGAGGGTGAGAGAGAGAGAGAGAAAGCCTCTGGGGTGTGACACCATAGCAAGCAGCTATGCTACTATAGGAGGAACACCTAATAACTCAAGGTGATGTTTAGGTAGCATTGTAAGGGTTAGGGGCCACTTTTACATGCAGAGTGAGATGTTCAAACAGAACAGTACAATCTTGCAAATATTTGATGTCCTCTGGAATGAGGAAATTCAGACAATGATGAGATTTGTACAATGTTCTCTCAACCTAGCTTGATGTTGCCCAGGTAGAGAGTCCATCAAACTAGGTTGAGAGAACATTGTACAAATCTCATCATTGTCTGTTTCCTCCCTACTGTCCAAGAAAGAATAGAGTGAGGCTGGAGATCCCTCTTCCTCTCTCCTTTCTGAGTATATCATGACACCTCTCTATCGATCCATGGTGCAACCACCACCTTGAGCAATATGTGCAGTTCTGATTGCCCCATCTCAAAGATATAGCAGAATTAGAAAAGGTACAAAGAAGGGTAACAAAAATGATAAAGAAAATGGAATAGCTCCCTTATGAAAAAATGCTAAACAGATTAGTGTTTTTCAGCTTGAAAAAGAGGCTACTGAAAAGGAAAATGATAGTTTTATAAAATAATAAGAAGATGGACTGGGTAAATAAGGAATAGCTATTTATACTTTCAAATGGTACTAAAGTTAGGGAATGCTCTATGAAACTAACAGGTAAGACATTTTAAACAAACTGGAGAAAATATTTCTTTACTCAATATACAATCAAGCTATGAAATTTGTTGCCAGTGGATGTAGGAAAGACATTTATTGGGAGTATAGAGGGGACTTTTTTCTTTTTTTATAAATTAAGTGGTGGGAGGGCAGCAGGGATTTGTTTTTTAAATACAGTGCCCATATGTATTTCATTTGTGGCACCCCCAAAATGAATGGAGGGACCCAAAAATGAAACAAATATTCTTTGTTCCATTTGTTTCTGTTTCCCATTCATTTCTATGGATCATTGTAGAATAAAGCTGTATATTGCACAGAAAAAAACAAATGGAAACTATAGCAAAGACCTTTTGCCTGTGTGACCTCACCACTATGTCTGAGCCTTGTCAGAGCCAAGGCAGGACAAGTTGGAAAGGAGACTAGCCAGGGGACAAATCAGAGTTCAACATCTTTTTAACAAGCCTATAGCAACTACGTGGATCAAGTGACACTGACCTACTCCCACTGTAAAGTCTGATCATCTCCAAGAAGCTCTTTAGTTCCTCTTAAGATCATGGTGGAGAAGGATGTGCTACTAGATGCTTTCACAGATTTTTAAAAATGCTTACAAACTTTGGGATTTGGTAGTAGTAAATGAATGTTCTGCTCGTATGCGTGCTGTAATGACCTTCACACTCACTGTGTCAGAAAAAAAAACAAACAATGCACTGCTGTTGATTTTAATTTTTCTCTTCCCTGGGGGAGGGTCAAGGAAGGAGACAGTGTAGAGACTGCATTTGTGGCAGTACTAGTGATTTTTTTTTGTCCCTGTCTGGATACCAGTGCAGTGAACAGTACATAATCAGAGATTGAAGAGAAGAGTCTTATCATGCTGCAAGTCTATTTTGGCTGTTAAAATTTAACAGATTTCTTTTTTGTGTGTAGAGACAGTCAGTACTAGTGTGTATAACACAACACACATATACTGTTTATATGTCTGTGTATATGATTATGGCACAGTTATCCATGCAATGAGTAAGAGTACAGTTACAATATCAATAAATTAATTGTAATATCCAAACCTCCAGTATGTAGTTCACTTTAACAAATTCTATTATGTCAGGAAAAGACAGAGGAGAGATTGTTAGCAGGGTTGGCATCTTTGGCAGGGGCAGCAGTAAAAAATGAAGTCCAGCATCTAAATTAAACAGGGACATTTTTAGGTTCAGAATGGCAGAAGAGGAAAGCAGCTCAATGCATAAGAAAATGAAATTTAGAGACCATGTGCCAGCACTGCAAATTATTTCCCTTTTGTATTGAGGCAAAAGGAAAAGATGGCAGAGTCCATCAAGACTGGTATTAGCATAGCAGGGATAGCAGAAGTACAAAACTAGAAATGTATTATTTTTTTGTTTCCTGCTTCTGAGTCAGTGAAGACAGTGTTTGTATAGCTGATTCAGAGGAAGATCTTATCGGGACATTTGCTACACCTGAAAGTGAGAGATGTCCTGGGGTTGGGGCTCAATGATGGGAATTCATACTTGTAGAAATTGAAAGAGGTAAAGAAAAATAGTAGAACATTTCTATTGAAGTGTGAAGACAGCGCACCTTCTCTGTGAGAAGCAGGAAGGATTAGGGATGCCTTATAATTAAAAGGGGTGTGCAGGGGAAAATTGTTTTCATTGTTTGGTTTGTTTTTGTGAGTTTTTTTCTCCATGAATTACATTGGTAAAAAAAAATTCTGTTTCATTTGTGTGAAAAACACAAATGAAACATTTTTTTAAAAAGCAGCTAAAAAATTGAAAAAAATGGCCTCCCAAGACCTCTCACCCACCCAAAAAAGAAACAGGAACAGGATCCCCCAGCACCCACTTACCCAGTCTGGTGGGGATCTGATGACAAGGCCTAGGCCCAGACTAAAGCCTCAGCATTGCATATCCTGAGGCTGTGGTAGGTCGCTGCAACCTTGGTCTTGGTCTGTGCAAGACCAATGCTTCAATCTAGGCCATAGCACAGGCTCAGGCCTGGCATAAACTGGGTCCTTGAGCTGTGGCCTCAATTTGAACTGAGGCTGGGACCTGATTCCCCAACCTTGTGTAGACTGAGGCTACCATAGGCATTGCAAACTTAGCCACAACCTACTCAAGGCTAAAGCCTCAGATTTGGCCAAGGCCAGAGCCCTCACCCAGGTTCATTGCTATGGCCTGGCCCAGAGGGCCAGTTCTTGATGCCAAGGCCTCAACTTGGACCAAAACTAGGGCCCAGCCTTGAGCTTGGGTCTCAACACCTATCCTGGGCCTAGGCCAGGTCCCAGGCTCAGGCCCACCTCTGCAGCCTGGTCTGGAGGCTGGGTCCCAATGTTAGGGCCTTGACCTGAACCCAAGCCCATATGGGGCCTGGAGGCCAAGTCCCAATGCCTTTACCTCAGCCTAGGTTGAGGCCTGGCCTGGAGGTCAGGTCCTAGTACCTGGAATTCGCCCTAGGGTCAGGTCCAGGCCCAGAACCCAGGCCTTGGAGCAGCACTGATGTATCCTACATCCTCTTCTTTTCTTCTTCAACTGACACTGACTGCTGGGGTCATGCTGGAGTTAATTAACTCTGGCGCATTCACCACAGCAGATAGCATCATTTTGATCCATTGCATTTCTGCAGTGTTGGGCCTGGGTTCAAGTCGACTCCCTGATATTGGGACCAGGTCTCTGGGTCGGGCTGCGGCATTGGGCCTGCATGAAGGCTCTGGCCTAGACCGAGGCCCAGGTGTCAGGATCCGGCCTGTCTGCTTCCATGAATTCCAGATGGATCAGATGGATGTTTAGGGGGACCTGGCCTAAGGGCCGGTGTCAGCCCAGGCCTAGGCCGAAACCCCTGCCCTAGGTCATGGCCCTTGCTTTGGGCCTTGGTCTATGCCCTAGGCAAAGCCTTGGCTTTGGGCCTAGACCTAGGTCTAGGTCAAGGCAACGGCATTTTGCTCGGGTGTAGGCCACGGCTCCTGCTTTGACTTTGGCTTATGCCCTAGGAGAGGCCCTGGCCTCGGGCCTAGTTTAGGCCCAATGCATTAATTTAAAATGAATAAGATTCATTTCATTTGGGGGGGGCCCTCAATTCATTTCAGTGCCCCCCAAATGAAACAAATCGACTGTTTTCATCACGTTTTGTGCATTCATTTTAAACAAATGCACATCCCTAATAATCATTTGATTTAAGATGTTAGCAACTGCTGGAACTACACCTATATGATTCTTCAGAGGTTAGTGGGGCAGCAGACACCCCTTCATGATATCTCTCTTGAAATAGAAATATGTGTACATTGCCCCCTAGGCATCATGCTTGGGTAGTGATGAGGCTGTTAATAGAAATCATGAAGCCCTTTAAGGATGTCATGGAGGATCTTAGTTCCAGAAGTGCCACCCTAGGCAGGGTCATCCAATAATAAATATTTTGGAGGTAAAATTAGAGGGCTTCCATGAGCAGCAGATGCAAAAGAGACTGAAACCTCTGATAAAAAAGAATACATACACTGATGTTATATATTTTGATCCATTGGTGAAAGGGAGTCTCACACTCCAGTTCTATTGTCTCACATACATGAAGGAGATGCATTAGCTAGGGTGGCTTAGCTTTATCTTTCCTGTTCACCAACCAACATGCCCAGTGAACATGAATAATTGATGGCAGGGGACATCGTGATCTCTCATTGATCAATGCCAAAGCCAGAGTTGATAGAAAAGCCTGGTCTTTTTGAAAATCAATCTGCCTTTGCTTGGGTTTCTAAAATATCCATATGCGTGGCAAGATGACTAAAAGCAACTTGAAGATGTTGCTGTCCTTTTGCCTAACTGCTGGGCCCCAGATGTATCATCTTAGGGATCTTACTGCCATATGCCTACCTGCCTCAGTCAAGAAGGAGTGCTGACAGTGGAATCTTCATCTGCTGGTAATACATTTGGACTTGTTAGGAAAAAGTGCTTAAATCTTAAGACAAAATTTAAAAAAAAAATTATTAGCTGGTTAAACTATTACTGGCTGATTATATTGTCTGCTGTTTCTGGTTAGTATGTATTTTCCAGAGTTAGAAATGTTTGCTAGATTAAGGTTAATATTTGTTTGCCAGTGTTAGAATTATTTGCTAGTCTTATTTCTAATCAAGTTATTGAAAGTTCTCTTATGATATTCAACTAATCTAGATTTAGAAATGGTTTTGGTATAAAGAAAAAATATCAATCATAATAATACAAATCACTATAAAACTAATATTTATAACAATTAATATATATAACAATTATCACAATATTTAGATCACATTGGTGGGGGGGGGGGGGGAGCATTGATGTAAGAAACAACCAAAAAGAAACAGATCACTAATAATTATCGAGATCAAATTCAAACTATAATAGTCATTCTATCAAAGGACTTACACTCCTATTCTATAAAAAATGTTAAAGCTGTTCTGGCTAAGAAAAAAAATCATATTAGACTTTATCTAATTTAATCTAAGATTTGCATAGGAATTTTAACAAGAAGTTAGTACTCAAAATAACTACCCTCTCTTAAACTATTACTGGCTGTTTATATTATTGGCCAGTTTTATAAGGTTAACATTTGTTTGACAATGTTAGAATAATTTGTGTACTGGGTAAACAGACTGATTCTCTGAGCTAGTAAAAAATAGTATTTGTTTGCCAGTGTTAGAATCATTTGTGTAGTGGGGAAATAGATTTTGATTCTCTGAGTTAGTTAGTATTTCTTTGCCAGTGTTTTGATAGTGAGTTTGCAAAGGTCATTTACTTGATCTGAGAAGGTGAGAGTACTGGTTCCTGGGCAACTTCTTACAAGTGTTGGACCTGAAAAGGTATTAAGGAGAAGTATCCTTAATAAACAAGAAGGGTGATTAGCAAGAGGGCTAATTGCAGTGTAAATCACTCACAAGAGATTCTTTTGAAGTATTTTTTGAAGTAATTTACTTTTAAGCAAAGATACACACACATACATACACAGTCCAGAGTGTATGCTGATAGTGAAAACCTTCATCTGCTGGTGGTAAGTTTGGAAGTTCCTAGGAAGAAGTGCTTAAATTTTGAATCAAAATTGAAAAAATACTTCTTGGCAGGTTAAACTATTATTAGCTGCTTATATATCTGCTAATTTTAAAGTTATTATTTCTTTTCCAGCGATAGATATATTTGTGTAGTGGGAAAATATACTTTGATTCTCTGAGTTAGTAAAAGTTAAGATTTGTTTGCCAGTGTTAGAATTGTTTGCTCATTTTAAATGCTCAGCGGTGGAAGCATAAACTATGGGTAACTTATGCATCCAGTTCAGCTTCTGTCAGAAGCTGGTTTAGAAGAGCCAGGAGCAGGTAAATACTGTACCTCACTCCCAGCAGGTTTGTTTTTTTTAAGTGTTAAGAGATGGGAGAGGTCTGGGTAGTGGAGGGGATGGCTGGTCCAGTGTATAGGCACAATGGGGTGCGTGAGAGCAGGGTCCAGGTTAGGAAAGAGATTATTTTTTCAAGAAAATAAGGAAAGGAGTGGAGGTCCAAGCTGTAGACCATGGAAACTTTTAAATGTTTAGGAAATGGATGTGGGGTGAGGGTACATGGCCAATAGGGAGGCAGGAAGGCAACACAAATGATAGATGCCAAGAAATGTCCATCAAGATGCTTTATTAGGAGACTTGTCAATCCAATACAAAGATGCCCGACTGAGGCCGAGTTTCGCCCCCCACGGGGGCTGCCTCAGTGGCTACAATAAACAAATGACAATTACAACTAAACGATACAAGACATACATGACTCACAAAAAATATATACAAAACTAGCGGACCCCTGCCACGCGTTGCAGTGGCTGAGTCAGATTCTTTGCCCTCCCTGCCCCTTCCCCTTGCTCATTTAGCTCAGTCACTCATCCTCTTCCTCTTTGCTCACTCCCCCCCTTCCCTCCCCTGTCCCCACTCCAACTCTGTCCCCTCACACTCACCTCTCCCCTCATTCTTCCTCCCCTGACAGTTACCTCCCTCCTCATTCTCCCTCCCCTCACTGTCACCTCAGTGACTCCCCACCTGGTGAGGGCTGTTTTGTAACCTTTCGGAGATGGTGCCCATTTTGTGTATGTGTTTGTGTGTGCCCTCCCCCTTTGTACCCCAAAGTAATCCCCACAGAAACGTGTTTATATAAGCCTCCCCCACCCTCCCTTCCCCCCCCAGGCCGGCGAAATAGACTAACCCATAAGAGTTGCAGAATCTCGGAACTTCCCCCTGCCCCCCCCCCCAAACAAGGACGTAAGAACATCCCCACGCCTTCCCCCTGCAGGCCCGACGATACCTTTCAAAAATGGTAGTTGGTGGAGTAGGCGTTCGTTCCGGAATTGAAGTATTGGCCCCGGGCCCTCGAGGTGGAGCAATGGGAGTGGTCATCTCGCTCAGATAGTAAGGGCGAAGGTGCGCCGGTTGCCAGTTCAGAAAATGTCGTCGACGGGCCCTCGCCCTTACTATGTCACATGGGCTACTGCCACTATTGGCATTCCCGAGTGTCCTAGTAAGGGAAAAGAGCCGTCGGTGCCATTTTGATTGCTGGCAGCTGGCAGCTGACAGCCATAGTGTATGCGATGTGTCCCGGAGCGGTGTTGCCCCCCCCCCGCTGGAGCAGCCCGAACTATTCTGCAGTTTTCCGTGCGTTCAGAGGTTGAGGGCAGTAAGTAGAAAAGTCGTGTGCGTGAGGGGTGTGAGGAGGGTGTTTGTGTGTGAATTTGTAGGGTGTGGGAATTGCAAACATGTGGCATGTGAGTGGCCTCCCTGTGTAGCATGCTGGTATTTAGTGGGTTTTTGTGTGTTTTTTGAGGATGTGTGAAATAAGTACAATTGGCATGCGTGTGGGGGTGTGTGAGGAGGGAGGGCACCGGTAGCCCCTGTGACATAGTAGGTCAAAGGCTATCGGCGCCATTTTGAAACCGGCAGCCGAGGGTTTGCGTGCAGGGGATGGCTCCTGGACCCCCCACTGGACCACTAGGGAGTTTTGGTAAGTCTTGCGGGGGTCAGGAGGGTGAGGGGTGTTGAAATTAGCTCCTTTAGGCAGATGAATAATTCGGCGAAGATTTGTTGTATTTGTGGGGAATCGCGATACGTTTCGCTTCCCCACGAATATGAATATGGCCCTATACATTGCGGATTCCCAATTCATAGGGAATGGATGCACACCCCTAGAAATCAGGCCGTAGTCCTCCTTAGCTCTCTTTTTTGTTGTTTTACAGCGCTACTTAACTGGATATCTTTTGAAGAAATCTGGTTAAGTAGGAAGTTTTCTGGTCACACAAGGCTGGATAACTTTAGACCTGCTGGTGGCAGGCACTCTCTGGGTCTGACCAGAGGGTCGTACCAATCCTGCACCAGGCCAAGGGTCCACCTCCAATGCAACAGGGACATCATTTAATGTCATCGCTTGACATTATGTTTTGCATTGCATATATTACTGAAAAGTTAAAATACAACCAGTCACATTTCAGAAATACTGAGTAAATGTAAATATTGTCAGAAGTGCTCCATTTATTTACCTATCTAAATTACATTTTTATAGAGACACTTGCACCAAGCGTAAAACTAACATATATAAAAACCTTTCTCTGAACTATCAAACCAGGAAAACAGTAGTCAGTGTTTTCAGTTAAATCTTCTCAGCAATATGCATTCTTGGTACCAAGTTACAACCAGAAGCCCAGCGTCATGGCTAAGGGTTGCTTTTATATTGGACATGGTATGGGATATCCATTGTTTTATCAAATTAAATCACTGAGTATCATTCTACCTCTAAATTCAACCCTTGCGGGATTACAATGCTGAAAGTAAAAATCCAAAACTGTTGTCTTAGATTCAGATGTTCATCACGATCACCTCCTCTCGGAGATCCCAAAACTTGTTTCACCTTTCCCTATCTAAGATCATTAAACTCATGCTCATGCTGTAAGGTATGAGCTACTATGGGCACCTGGATTTTTTTAGTATTCAGACAGCTTTTATATTCTGTGAAATGTTTCTTAATGCTGCAGCAGATAATAGAAAGACTAGGGGGCACTCAATGAAGTTAGCATGTGATGCATTTAAAACTAATCAGAGAAAGTTCTTTTTCACTCATCGCACAATTAAACTTTGGAATTTGTTGCCAGAGGATGTGGTTAGTGCAGTTATTATAGCTGTGTTTAAAAAAGGATTGGATAAGTTCTTGGAGGAGATGTCCATTACCTGCTATTAATTAAGTTGACAGCCACTGCTATTACTAGCAACAGTAACATGGAATAGACTTAGTTTTTGGGTACTTGCCAGGTTCTTATGGCCTGGATTGGCCACTGTTGGAAACAGGTTGCTGGGCTTGATGGACCCTTGGTCTGACCCAGTATGGCATGTTCTTATGTTCTTAGTTGGTACGACCAACATATATTTTTTTTACAGAGGCAATGTATAAAATATACAACATATGATGACAGACAGTTGACAGACAGTTTATAGCTCCATGACCTGTATGCAGACAAGTACAATGAGAACCTATGATGGTGTGTGCACAGTGATTGCAACTGCCACATTGACTAAGGCCTAATGTTAAAATTGGTTGTAAAGATGCTTCAGGGGATCATAAGGAATGTACTCTTGAATCTCTAATGTTTCTTCCCCATTTATATGTGATCAAAGGTGGAATACTAAATGTGAGATATAATGGCAAAACATGCCAGTGCCTGAAAATAATGGCTGCAAAATGTGTTGCTAGATGGCAATATTGCAATGCACATACTAAAGATGTAGTCTCAGTCTTTTTCTTCTCTAAAAGTAACCACATCCTGTCCGCTTAGAAAGCTCTCTTATATGTTTTTTTTTAATAATATGGTAATTAGGGATGTGAATCGTGTCCTCGATCGTCTTAACGATCGATTTCGGCTGGGAGGGGGAGGGAATCGTATTGTTGCCGTTTGGGGGGGTAAAATATCGTGAAAAATCGTTAAAAATCGTTAAAAATCGAAAAATCGAAAAACCGGCACATTAAAACCCCCTAAAACCCACCCCCGACCCTTTAAATTAAATCCCCCACCAAATAACTTAAATAACCTGCGGGTCCAGCGGCGGTCCGGAACGGCAGCGGTCCGGAACGGGCTCCTGCTCTGAATCTTGTCGTCTTCAGCCGGCGCCATTTTCCAAAATGGCGCCGAAAAATGGCGGCGGCCATAGACGAAAAAGATTGGACGGCAGGAGGTCCTTCCGGACCCCCGCTGGACTTTTGGCAAGTCTCGTGGGGGTCAGGAGGCCCCCCACAAGCTGGCCAAAAGTTCCTGGAGGTCCAGCGGGGGTCAGGGAGCGATTTCCCGCCGCGAATCGTTTTCGTACGGAAAATGGCGCCGGCAGGAGATCGACTGCAGGAGGTCGTTCAGCGAGGCGCCGGAACCCTCGCTGAACGACCTCCTGCAGTCGATCTCCTGCCGGCGCCATTTTCCGTACGAAAACGATTCGCGGCGGGAAATCGCTCCCTGACCCCCGCTGGACCTCCAGGAACTTTTGGCCAGCTTGTGGGGGGCCTCCTGACCCCCACGAGACTTGCCAAAAGTCCAGCGGGGGTCCGGAAGGACCTCCTGCCGTCCAATCTTTTTCGTCTATGGCCGCCGCCATTTTCGGTGCCATTTTGGAAAATGGCGCCGGCTGAAGACGACAAGATTCAGAGCAGGAGCCCGTTCCGGACCGCTGCCGTTCCGGACCGCCGCTGGACCCGCAGGTTATTTAAGTTATTTGGGGGGGGTTCGGGAGGGTGGGGGATTTAATTTAAAGGGTCGGGGGTGGGTTTTAGGGGGTTTTAGTGTGCCGGCTCACGATTCTAACGATTTATAACGATAAATCGTTAGAATCTGTATTGTATTGTGTTCCATAACGGTTTAAGACGATATTAAAATTATCGGACGATAATTTTAATCGTCCTAAAACGATTCACATCCCTAATGGTAATGGTAACCTCAATTCAATAACCACATACACAGATCTTATTTATGTATTATGAAGTCACTCTTATTGGAGCAGATCTGGAAGAATCGTAAAAATTCTTCCACTGGAAGGTTGTTCTTCAAAGTAGCAAGGTGAAAACCAAAAAGAGGTAAAGTATTTCACTTAGCTGGTTTTCAATATAAAGTTGTATCCATCCTATGCCCTTCTTTGAAAATCAAAATATCCAAAAATGCTATCTTCTCCAGGTCACAGTTCATAACAAACTGTAAATTTTGATCTTGTAAACAAAGGCATGTCATGAACTCATGAAGATGATCCTTTGTGGATGTCCCAGGAAGAAAACATCATCAATGTAGCAACACCATACAGCGCCATACTTAAAGAAGTGTATAAGTACTGTTCTTCAAAGTGTACCATGTACAAGTTGGCAATACTAGGGGCCATCATAGTACCCATTGAGGTACCATGTTGTTGAATTAAAAATCCTCTGAAGCATAAAAATAATTATGGCATCAAGCCAACTGGGTCATTCGTAAAATAAATATCGAAGGTATCCGATATGGATGAGGTCAATTCTCTACTGTATTTTCTAAAATTTGTAAAGCTGCAGCTTGAGGTAAGTTCGTATATAGGGATTTAGTATCCAAAAATACTAAGCAGATATTTGTAGAGTGTAAATTTATATCTTAGAGAATATTTAACGTTTGCTTGATATCTTTTACATATGAACGAGCCTTAGGTACTTCATCCTTAAGAAAGACATCCACAAATTGAGAAACGGCTCCAGTATAGAATTAATTGAGGCAACTATTAAATGTCTTGTAGATTTAAAGGATGTGTATGCACTTTAGATACTGTATACAGTACTGAGATGGTCAGATTTTTAGGAGTTAAAAATTGGATTTCTTGATTTGTTAAGAACCTCATGGTCTCTGCAGTATCAAATTCTGACAAAATTAATTCCTCTAGCACAGATGTGAGGGTCTGTATCAAGATTTTTGTAATAAATCTGATTGTTCAGTTGGGATCTCATCTCTGCCATATACTCACTGCGATGTTGAATGATTATGACTCCCCCTTTGTCAGCCAACTTAATAATCACATTTTTATTATCATGCACTGTAGCCTCTGTTTGAGTTAAATTGTATTTTATTCTTGAAGCTCGTTGTTCAACAGTGGCTACATCATACAAAACAAGTTCCATGAATGTTTTAATATATGAATCAAACTGACCATGAGGAATCCATTTGGATTTTTTTCTATATAATCGAAATATCAAGTATACTGACATGAAATTTAGTAAAATCTAACGTAGGCCTGGATTCATCATTCTTCGCAGAATGATGAATCTTGTGAAAATGGGGGGTGGGGGGCAGGCCTGCGAAAGCCCGCTTTCGCACCGAATAGCGCCACCGTGAAAGGTGGTGCTATTCAGCGAGCTACTGCCGATGATAATGTTAGTAACATTATCGCTGGCAGCAAAGACACCACAGACTCCGCCCCTCCCTGCCATGACTCTACCCTTCCCCATCATGACTCCGCCCCTCCCCACCCCAACTCCGCCCTTATCTAATTTACATGCTATTACACACGAAAAGGGCCTTTTTGTGTGCGATAAAGGCTTCTTGCACATGGTACGGCCGTATCTCGTGCGATAAGCCTTTGATAAATGACCCCCTTAATTTGTAAAACCCTAAAAAAATCTAAACAAATCAACCCTGCATTGAAACGGTTTGTGACGATACATGGTAACAAAGGAAAGACCTTTGTTTAGTACTTGTTCTTGTCAGAAAAATTGATTAATGAAGGAGCTGTTGGACCTGCAATCTGGTGATTGGTCTTGCATATACTTGATCCTTTTGGTTCCTCACTGCACTGCACCCACGATGAGATCTGCAATTCCACTGATGTCTCATATCTAAAAAAGATTGATGTCCATGAAAATTGTCTGCTGAAAGAAGCCGAAGATTTTCATCATACATGCCATCATCAGAACCAGATGACTCACCGAATGAATATAAAAAGGTGATATTTCTTTATTATTTACTTGTACTGTTGCCACAGATAGATAGTGCCAATGGTGTAATCCTTTTTGATCTCCATGCAATTTGGAAATTTTATCTTGTATCAATAAGGCTTTAAATTGGTCAATGTATTATTATAGACTCTCAGTGCAAAGGTGCACAACACCCTGAAATATTATTTACCTCTGCTGCTGGGTATCTGAAGCATGGCTGGGTCCCAACGCCAGGTTCTCAGCCTAGACCAGAGCCCCAGGAACTGGTCTGGAGACTGGATCTCAATGCTTGCTTTTTCCTTGGCCATGGCCAGGGCCCAAGTTCATCCTCCTCAGAGGAAAGCATCATTTTCCTTTACTGTACCAGAGACAATTTACTCTGGCACGACCCCAGCAGATGGTGCCATTAGAAAAAAGAAGAAAGAAGAGAGAAGACCTAAGAAATCGACCTCTGAGGCCTGGGTTCTGGGCCTGGACCTGACCCTAGGTTGAGGCCCAGGTGTTGGGACCCGGCCTCCAGCCCAGATACCTTTGGGGTTTTCCTACAATATTTGTTTCTTCATTTCCCCTTTACATTGCCTTGAGCTGTTTATGCCACAATTGATGCTGCTTTGCCCTTTTGTACTGCCTTGGGGGGTTTATGCCACTGTTTTTGGTGTCCTTTTCCCCTCTTTTGGAGCCTTGGGATGATCTGGCCACTCTTACTGCTGCTTTGCTCCTCACACGATGTTTTGGGGAATTTCTGCCACTGCTGATACTGAAGTGTTGGAGTGCTCTTCATTCTTCTAATGATATCTACCCACATTATTTCATTAGAAATGATTAGAAAACTAAAAATTGTGAATCCAAAACAGGCTGCATTGCCTATGGGTAATGAATGAACAAATGGAACAAAAAAAAAAAAAGATTTCATCTGAAACAAAGCAAATGAATGATTGTGACCTATGATATGAATAAATGAACTGAAATACATTTTTTTTGCCTCTGAACATCCATATTTTTACTAATCTTTTCTTTTAGTCTAAGTTTTGATGTAAGGAGCTTCAGAATTTCTGCCTTCTTTCTCTGCAATCGAACGGAGGAATGACAGAACAAAATAGTGACTGCTCAAAGTACTCATGGTTTCACTCTTACCTAAAAAGTACGATTAATTCATGACATGCAGTTTCCAGCTGGAATAGGCAGGTTGCATAAGTGCTGAGATATGATCGGGCCTGCTCTTTCTATGCCTCAATCCCAACCAGCTCCAGTCTCTGGCTTAGAGTACAAAAAATGCACCACTTTTATTCCCTCTTGGATTTTAATTGGCTGAAATGGATGAGTTGGGTGGGATCATATACATTTGGTTTGGTTGGCCTCAACTAAACTGAAAATCAACACATTTGCCATTTTTTTCCATTTGAATTGAAATGAACGCACATCTCTACCCTCTGGTTTTATGAGAATTAAATCTTAACCCAATGCCTTATGAAATAGATGATTCTCAATGATCCAACACGTTATTTCACCGAAGCTGTTTTGCTGCAGCTTCTTGAGCAACCCTCATATAACCACTTTGGATATTTATCTAGGAAAGCAGGAGTCACACTCAGTCCCAGGGCTAAGTCTTCACATTCCAAACTGCTCTGAGGTGTGGATTCTCTGAAAGGGGGAGGAGGATAGATCTCCTGGTTCCAAAGCACAGGGGCTGACACTTGTTGTAGGTGCTGTATCAGTGAGTATAAACCTGATAGTGTAGGTACAAAAATTAACAGTCTGAACACTTTGCATGGGTGTTCTGACTTAGAATCTTACTGCAGAAAATCTTCAGATGAAATTAACTAGCACAATAAACATTTAGCCCTTATCATCCGTGTGCAGACTCACATTTCCAAAAATTCTCTTCATCTATGCAAGTGTCCCTCAGTATTTAGTAGGGATGTGCAGAGCAAAATTTTATGTTCATATTTTTTATGTCCGAAAGGGGGTCCCACTTGCGGCCAATATGGACATAAAAAAAATCCAATGAGTTGGGTATATGTACATATGTGCAAAAAAAAAATTTAAACCCCCTCACCCTCCTTAATCCCCCCCCCAGACTTACCACAACTCCCTGGTGATCGAGCGAGGAGTGAGGACGTCATTTCTGCAATCCTTGGCGAGAAGCATGTGACGTCGGTGGCACGTCGAGTGACGCGGCGTCACGTGATTCCCGGCTCGTTCGCGCCGGACGGCTCGTTCGGCCCAAAAAGAACTTTTGGCCAGCTTGGGGGGGCCTCCTGACCTGACCCCCCCAAGCTGGCCAAAAGTTCTTTTTGGGCCGAACGAGCCGTCCGGCGCAAACTCGCCGGGAATCACGTGGCGCCGCGTCACTCAGACGCGACGTCACGTGATTCCCGGCTCGTTCGCGCCGGACGGCTCGTTCGGCCCAAAAAGAACTTTTGGCCAGCTTGGGGGGGCCTCCTGACCCCCCCAAGCTGGCCAAAAGTTCTTTTTGGGCCGAACGAGCCGTCCGGCGCGAACGAGCCGGGAATCACGTGGCGCCGCGTCACTCAGACGCGACGTCACGTTATTCCCGGCAAGTTCGCGCCGGACGGCTCGTTCGGCCCAAAAAGAACTTTTGGCCAGCTTGGGGGGGCCTCCTGACCCCCTCAAGCTGGCCAAAAGTTCTTTTTGGGCCGAACGAGCCGTCCGGTGTGAACGAGCCGGGAATCACGTGACGCCGGCGTCACTTGACGTGCCGCCGACGTCACATGCTTCTCGCCAAGGATTGCAGAAATGGCGTCCTCACTCCTCGCTCCATCACCAGGGAGTTGTGGTAAGGCGGGGGGGGGGGATTAAGGAGGGTGAGGGGGTTTATATTTTTATTTTGGCTCAACAATCGCGATTTCCCACATATCGAACATATCTATGTTCGATATGTGGGAAATCCGATCGTTTATGTCGAATCAATTTTTTAAGTAAAAAAAAAATATAAGTTGCGTTTTACTAATGCGGTCAATCCGAATGCACACCCCTAGTATTTAGTGTCCCAGTTATATTTCACCTTTTATGGCATGGAAAAGTAAGAATCCCAAGTGGGCAGGAGTCTCCTGTATGTGGCTGAAATCCCCTTGCCAAAAAATACCTGAGCTACAACCTCTTGACTTCTCCAGAAGAAAAATGACTCACGGTTCTCCTTTCCAGATGTGCTGGGTCTTTTGGGATGAAGGATCCCACATAGAATAGCAGGGAAAATCTCCTCTCTTCCCCATGCCCAGGCAGGAAGGGTGGCAGACAAACTTCCTGATAAAACAACATGCAAAAACCTACAAAAATGGCTTAAAACAGGCTCTTTCCAAAACAAGGATTCAACTGTCCATAGCCTGAATGTGAAAGGGCACAGCAGGTTTTCTCTCTTCTGCCAGGGAAAGGGAAATCAGGGATATAAAACAGCTCCTTCTCTTCTGACTACTAACCAACAATTTTGTACAGATTTCTGACACAGCCTATTCTTGAGTAGCCTAAAGTTGACCACCTCAGCCAACATAAAGGGTTGTTATATTAAATAGTTTGCTCCACTCCTATACTCACTACCCCAGGACTGTTACTAGGGTCATGTACTGGAGATTCTACAGAGCCTCCTCACTTATGAAATTCTTAATATTCTTTTAAATAATAATCCCATCTTTAACAAAATCTGAATTTTTATTGCAGCATGCTCATCCTGATTTGTTTGCAAAGTGGAAATAAAAAATAGTGAAATGAGCTAATGGTTTTATTCAGTGCTTCATGTACAGTAAACCATTATAATGTGCCCCATGATCAGTGGAAATAACCAGCACATTCACTTTTGTATAGGATGAAATGGTCCATGGAGTGACATCTCAATCATCTATGAGTGAGGAATTCAGACAGGATAGGCAAAACATTTCCAAAATCGATAAGGATCAGACTTTCACGGTTTCTAAGCTCACCCACCCATCTTTAGTACAGCATGAGATGTGCTATTCTATTTACATTGTTCTATATTCACATACACTTATCTAATATTGTACTGATGCCAAATAATTGCAGTTTGAAATTTCCAGAGAATTGTGCCAGCTTTGGGAGATTTGTGCTCCTTGGCATACTGAAAATAAAATGATTTACTGTACAGATTTAAAAGATGGTTTTAATTCTAAACAGATACACATAGTATTTGGCATTCTGTAAAACAACACATAATGAAAAACTGATATTGCAATTGAAGAATACTCTTCATTAACTGATATCACTCTATTACGCTAAAACTGGTATCTGTGGAGATTAAAGGCTTCTTTAGGTTAGTAAACAGAAGATATTCATTCCTGAATTATTTGGGGGGGGGGGGGATATTACTAGCAGCTATGTGAGCCACAGTTTTTCACTAATATAAACAACACTTTCAAACTGCTTCATAGGGATGTGCAGACCAAAAGTTTATGTTCATAAGTCCATAAGTCGAAAGGGGGGGTCATTTGCGGTCAATATGGACATATGGAGAATTCCATAAGTTGAGTCTATGTCCATATGTGCAAATAAAAATTTAAACCCCTCACCCTCCTTAATCCCCCCCCCCCCCCCAAGACTTACCAAAACTCCCTGGTAGTCCAGCGGGGTCAGGATGCCATTTCTGAACTCCTTTGCAAGGAGCACGTGACGTCGGCGTCACGTCGGAGTGACGCGGCGTCACGTGATTCCCCGCGGGGTCGCTCCGGGACCCTCGTTCGACCCAAAAGGAACTTTTGGCCAGCTTGGGGGGGTCAGGAGGCCCCCCCAAGCGACCAAGATGGCCACTTGACCCTGCAGTTCTGCTCGACCTCACTTCTTCTTATGGGGAAAAAAGCCATAAGAAAGCGACCGATGGCATCTAATAAAGCTGGCAAGATTGAGGCTGCATTTGCCACGGCGTCCGACTCCAAGAGGGCAAAACCTGATCTGCCATCACCCGATAACGCTCCACCACCGAAAGTAATGGCATCTGCCAAATTGGTACTCACTGAGCTTAAACAGGTTTTATCCATGTAAACATAGAAGCCACGACTGCTATTCGGGGGGACTTGCAAAACATGTCGACGAAATTGGATTCGTTTCAAAACCGAATTGATGATGTGGAATCGCAAGAGTCATCACTTTTAATTGCGACCGCTCCGGTTCTGCGGCTGTCGCAGGATGTGGAAAAACTACAGCAGGCCATTGACGACCTTTCCAATTGAAATAGAAGGAACAATATTCGAATTCTGGGCATATCGGAAGGTGCGGAAGGTCCAGATTTTATACAATTTATTTCTCAATTAATTCCCTCCTGCTTGCACGTCGAATTTGAGCACCCCCTTTGAACTGAAGCAGACTCATAGGATGGCGGACGAGCCATAGTGATCAGATTTTTTCCTTTTCTTTTTCTTTTCTTTTGTTTTTTACAAGTATAATACCGTTGGCTTGTGTAGCCGGTTAATTATCCTACCTTAATGTATATGCCCCGCTATGAACATGGTTTAAGGTATACCCATGCCGTTCTCACACACCTCTAACATGGCACTTTACAAGAATGTTATTGGATTGGCTTTTTTTCCTTATAATTTTATTGATTTTTTATGATGTTTCTCTGAGGGAGTGACGGTCTCGAGAGGTCTGTGGCCTGCCTTGAGGCTCTTTACTTGTTCTCCCTACCTTGGCACTAGGTGCCTTGATATGAAGTGATTATTCTCTTCTCCAACATATATTTCTTTTTCACTTTCTCTCTGCTGGCTCAGCTAATGTACTCTTGTCTTTCTTTTTTCTGTCTTCTTAATCTGCTCTTTCCTTCTTGTTTTCTGTTTTCCTCTTTCTTATTGCAATTATTTGCTGTATTTTTACCCTGGATACCTAGTGTTGGCCATTCCTTACAATCATCATTACAATTTTACTCATGGCTACCCAAATTACATCTCTCACTTTGGTGTCTCTAAATGTTAATGGCTTCTCACACCCTATAAAACGGAAAAAAGTTTTAACTTATTTGCAAACCCTTCAACCGGATATTGTTCTGCTACAGGAAACCCATTTGACTACACCTGAAAATCTCAAGCTGAAACAACAATGGGTAGGGCTAGTCTTTTTCAGTCCAGCCATCCATAAAAAAAGAGGTACCGCTATATTACTTCATAAAAACTTAGATGCTAATGTCGCCCAACAGCTTGCTGATATAGATGGTAGACGGAACCTTATACAAGTTGTTCTCCAGCAGGAAATGTTTACAGTTCTCAATGTCTATGCTCCGATAGATGACCCTTCTTTTTTCACTACTACTTTTGCTCATTTACTAAAGTCCAACTCCTCTCAGCTCATAATTGGTGGAGATTTTAACGAATCTCTGGACCCTTTTATTGATCGGAAATCCACAGCTTGGCCCATAACATCCAAAGCCTGCAAGACTTTATAATATCTTATGACTTCTATGGGGCTTTCGAATCCTTGGAGACTGCTGAGGCCTATAGAACGAGACTATACGTTTTACTCCTCCCCTCACTCATCCTACTGTCACATTCACTATTTTATCACCTCACATAGCTAAATACCCCGCATTCTCTCAGCAGACATTGCTCCCATTCTGATTTCCGATCATGCAGCTGTACTACTTAAATGTAGCCTACAATCCTCCATTACTGTTGACCGACAATGGTGCTTCAATCCTACACTACTTTCAGACCCGCAATTCATAGACTGGTGCGCTGTAATATCTCAGAATACTTCGAGTTCAATAATACTCCAGAAACATCTGCAGCAACTTTATGGGCGGCATTTAAGGCTACGATTCGGGGAGATATAATCAGCTATGCTTCTTACAAACGAAAACAGCAGAAAGCCTCCTTAGATGCTCTTCATCAGGATGTAGTTATTCTTGAGCGGACTCATATTGCTACTCCAACCAAGTCATCACTGGACACCTTAATTAAGGCAAAGTTTCTATATAACCATTTAATGAGTTCCACGGTACAACTACATATATTTCATTCCAAACCTATGTATTATGCGGCTAATAAGAAGTGTGGACACTTATTGGCATCTTACCTAAAAAGGCGTCAAGAAAAGAAACGGATTGTCAAGGTACTTTCACCCTCCAAGCAAATCTTAACTAGGGATACAGAAATTCTGCAAGCATTTTGGGACTTCTACGATTCTATCAATCAAAAGATAACTCTTCGGATTTGGTGATTCAGTCTTTTTTTCTGTCATCTCTCATCCCTCGCTTTCTATGGATCAAGTATCATTGTTGGATAAATCTATCACGCAGATAGAAATTAACAAAGCTATAACTGCATTTTCTTCAGGCAAAGCCCCCAGCCCGGATGGACTAACAACAGATTTTTATCAAGCATTTAAGAAAGAATTGGTTCCCCATCTATATAAGTATTATTCGGATGCTCCTTTACAACCAGCTCTTTTTCCTACTTTCTCTGAAGCTTGTGTGGTGGTGCTTCCAAAGCCTGGGAGGGATGAAAATAATATTGGTAATTAAAGGCCAATATCTCTTTTAAATTCGGATAATACAATTTTCACCAATAATACACGCTTCTTTCTGCATGTCCATGAAGCAACTAATGCCCAGCACCATCCTGTTGTGGCAGTTTCATTAGATGCAGAAAAGACCTTCAACCATGTCGAATGGCCTTGTTTTTTTTCAGCACTGCATCATTTTGATTTTGGCCCCACTTTTGTTTCCTGGATACGCCTCCTGTATTACTCTCCCACAGCATATCTCTATATTAATAATCGCATCTCTTCCTCCTTTTCAGTGCAGAGGGGCACTCGTCAAGGGTGTCCTCTTTCATCCCTCCTATTTAATCTGGCTTTGGAACCACTACTCATTGCTTAAGACAAGATTCTCGAATTGAAGGTGTGAATATTGGTTCAGAGATGTTTAAGCTATTGGCCTATGCAGATGATGTGCTTTTGTTTCTTAGCAATCCTGATATCTCTCTTCCTCAACTATTTCAGGGTACAAAATTAATTGGCATAAGTCCGAGTTTCTTCCTTTAAGTTACATGGGTTCTTTAATAGATCTTTCTCAGTTACCTATACAAAAAGTTATTCATGGTCTCAAATATTTAGGAATCACATTCTATACAGACCCACAACGTACTATTAGTAATTCTGAATCTCAAATTTTACAAACACTCTGGAAACATATTCCAATGGTCCCCTCTCCACCTTACGTGGTGGGGCTGCATGGAAACCATTAAGATGGTAATTGCTCCTAAGATCACATATATTCTCTCGATGTTACCTATATTTTTTTCTAAAGATTTTTATAGGCATGTGGACAACCTCCTGGTGCAATTCTTCTGGCAACGTAAAGCTCCTAGAATAGCGCTATCCAAGTTGAAAGAGGCAAAAATTAATGGTGGAGTTAATTTTCCTGATTTTTACACATATCATCAGGCGTTCATCCTTCAACAAGCCTAGTACCACTACTTTTCTGAACCTGACTCGGGTGACACCCCCTGATGGCTTTCTGATGTCTCACATCTTCTCTCTCTTCCCACTCTCTTGTTTCCCAGGCATGATGTTATTACCTAAACATGCCTCTAATCCTGTTTTGAGATCACTCCATTGGGCGATTAAGGAATTTGATTCAATTTGTCCTCCTGGTACTTGCTCTTGGCATGCCTCCAATATGGCCCCGTTATGGCACAATTCCCTATTAAAGACTGGCAACCACTCTCTTAATTGGCCCTTATGGCAACACAAGGATATTTGGCACCTTGCCAAGGTAATGGATGGTGCTGTTTTATTGTCCTTCCCAGCAATGCAGAGGAATTTTGGATTACCCACCACTCAACTTTTTACTTGGCTCCAACTGAGGAACATTACCCTCTCTAAGGCATTCTCAAATTTTCAGCTAGATAAACAGTCTTTTCTATTACAAATATATCAGGATTACGGACATAAAGGGCACTTAGCATCTTGCTTGTATAAATTCATCAGGGCTTACCCCTCCCGCCCTTTCAAAATTCGCTTGGGCCTGGCATAGGAAACAAAAATCGAGGGTACACCTACTGCCACTATGTGGAATCATTTATGGTTCATATCTGCTCGCATATCACTTTCTTCCAGTTTAATCCAAAACTCTTACTTCATCGAGCAGGTCTTCTTCCTACTCATAATTGCTGGTCCTGCAACACCCCCAGGGTGACACTGAAACACATGTTATTTTTATGCCCTTATGTTAATCTATTTTGGCAACAGATTTGAACAACTATCTCTGTGATACTACCGATTACTCTTCCCTCTAGTTATGCTGTGATTTTTCTTCAGGGCGACAACATTTCCCTAAATTTACCTTTTCCTCAAAGGAAATTGATAGATTTTCTTATCAGTGTTGCTTTACATAACATCCTGTCCAACTGGAAGCACAGTGATATTATTATTATTATTATTATTATTATTATTTAACATTTTTATATACCGACCTTCATGAAAGAAATTCATATCAGATCGGTTTACAAATAACATGAGGGGAATAACAAAGTCAACCATATAACAAGAAATGAAAGTTACATATAACAAGGGGTATTAACCTGGAGGGCTAGGATAGCCGGAGCAATAGAAGGCATAACTGAACAAGTTAGATAATACAATAATATGATGAGAAGAGGCATAAGTGTATAGGCTACATTTGTCAGAGAGTTTAGGTAGGAGTCAGTGTCTGAATTAGTGAGGAATTGCTGGATCTGTAGGTTAAGTGAAGGCCTGGATGAAGAGCCATGTCTTAAGTTTTTTACGGAAGGTAAGCGGGCATGGTTCTAATCTGAGTTCTGTGGGCATCTTGTTCCAGATGGCTGGGCCAGCTGTAGAGAAGGTTCGTTCTTTGGTTGATGATAGACGAGTAGATTTCGTTGTAGGGGGTTGCAGGGTGCCTTTATATGCTTCTCGAATCGGTCTGTCTGATGAGTATAATTTGAGGGGAATCTGGAGGTCTAGTTGTTGTTGGTTGTGAATGACTTTGTGGATTATAGTGAGAGCCTTGTGTAATATTCTATATTTGATTGGCAGCCAGTGCAGGTTCTGTAGTATGGGAGTGATGTGTGTTCCTCTGTTGGTATTAGTCAGGATTCTTGCCGCAGCATTTTGGAGCATCTGTAATGGTTTGATAGATGAAGTAGGGAGCCCGAGGAGAAGAGAGTTACAGTAATCTGTTTTGGAAAAGAGTGTGACTTGGAGCACTGTCCTGAAATCTTGGAAGTGGAGGAGGGGTTTGAGCCTTTTCATGACTTGTAATTTATAAAAGCAGTCCTTGGTAGTGTTATTGATGGCTTTCTTAAGATTCAGACGGTTATCAATGATTACTCCAAGGTCCCTTACTTGCGTGATCTGGGTGTTGCCTGCTGGTGGATTGATTAAGGCCGAGTGGTCCGAGGAGATGATTAGGAGTTCAGTCTTATTTGCATTCAGAACTAGATTCAAGTTGGTGAGCAGACTGTTTATAGATTTCAGGCAGATTTCCCAAAAGGCGAGAGATTTAGGGAGAGATTCTGTAATGGGAATCAGAATCTGTACGTCATCTGCATAGAGATAGAATTTTAATTTTAGGTCCGTAAGCAGTTGACAGAGGGGCAGGAGGTATATATTGAATAGTGTGGGTGACAAGGAAGAGCCTTGTGGTACTCCTAATGTTGATTTGACATCTGGGGATTCGTTGTTATTGATTTTTACTTTGAAGCTTCTGTTACTTAGAAAGGAGTTAAACCAGCTGTGTGCAGATCCTGTTAATCCGATTTCTGCTAGGCGATTTAGTAGGATGGAGTGGTTCACGGTGTCAAATGCGGATGAAATGTCCAGAAGGACTAGGATAAAAGATTGACCTTTGTCTAGGCCCATGAGGATGTGATCGGCAAGGGAGATAAGTAGGGTTTCTGTACTAACTGCTTTACGAAAGCCATATTGGGATGGGTGAAAGATATTGTGCTCTTCCAGGTATACAGAAAGTTGTGTATTAACAACTTTCTCCATGATTTTTGCTAAAAAAGGGAGGTTGGATATGGGGCGGAAGTTGGAGGGTTCATTTGTGTCGAGGTTAGGTTTCTTCAGGAGAGGTTTGAGGGATGCGGTTTTCAGCCTGTCCGGGTAGATTCCTTGGGCGAGTGAGCAATTTATAATGTTGGCCAATGCTATCTTATCATCTTTGGTGGACCTTGGTCTGTATGTATTGCAAATATGAGAAGGTTATGGTCATTAAATATTAGAGATGTGTATCATGTGATTGATCGTCTTAATGATCGATTTCGGCTGGGGAGGGAGGGAATCGAATCGTCGCGGTTTTGTTTTTGTAAATATCGTGTAAATTGTAAATCGGGGAGGGTGGGAAAACCGGCACACTAAAACATCCCTAAAACCCACCCCGACCCTTTAAAATAAATCCCCCACCCTCCCGAACTCCCCCCAAATGTCTTAAATTACCTGGGGTCTAGTGGGGGGGTCCCGTTGTGATCTTCCACTCTCGGGCTATGGGTGCGTTGATAGAAAATGGCGCCGGCGCTACCTTTGCCCTGTCATATGACAGGGCAAAGGTAGCGCCGGCGCCATTTTGGTTCCTATCCCCCGACGTCACGAGCGTAGGAGATCGCTCCCGGACCCCTGCTGGACCCCCCAGGGACTTTTGGCCAGCTTGGGGGGGCCTCCTGACCCCCAAAAGAGTTGCCAAAAGTCCAGCGGGGGTCCGGGAACGACCTCCTGCACTCGAATCGTGTTGTCGTACGGCCGGCGCCATTTTGCAAAATGGCGCCGGCCCCCCGCTGGACTTTTGGCAAGTCTTGTGGGGTCAGGAGGCCCCCCCAAGCTGGCCAAAAGTCCCTGGGGGTCCAGCGGGGGGTCCAGGAATGACCTCCTGCACTCGAATCGTGTTTTGCAAAATGGCGCCGGCCGTACGGCAACACGATTCGAGTCCCTGTGACATAGTGAGGGCAAAGGCCATTGGCACCATTTTGAATACTGGCAGCAGATCGCCTTTGCCCTCACTATGTCACAGGGGCCGACAGTCGGTACCTATGACACAGTGAGGGCAAAGGCGATTGGCGCCATTTTGAGTACTGGCATCGGATGGCCGGCGTGCAGGAGGTCGCTCCTGGACCACCGCTAGACTTTTGGCAAGTCTTGTGGGGGTCAGGAGGCCCCCCCAAGCTGGCCAAAAGTCCCTGGGGGGTCCAACGGGGGTCCCGGAGCGACCTCCTGCACTCCAGCCGTCCGATGCCAGTACTCAAAATGGCACCGATAGCCTTTGCCCATTCTATGTCACAGGGGCTACCGGTGCCATTGGTCAGCCCCTGTCACATGGTAGGAGCACAAGATGGCGCTGATGACCATGTGACAGGGGCTGACCAATGGCACCGGTAGCCCCTGTGACAAAGGCTATCGGCGCCATGATGAAACCGGTACCGAGGGTGTGAGTGCAGGGGATGTCTCCCGGACCCTCCACTGGACCACCAGGGAGTTTTGGTAAGTCTTGGGGGGGGGGGGGGTCCAGGAGGGTGGGGGGTTTGTTTAAACTTTTATTTAGGTGGCCGTATAATTCGGGGAAGATTCGTGTATTCGTGGGGAATCGCGATACGTTTCGCTTCCCCACGAATACTACGAATAGTGTAATATACGTTGCGGATCGCCAATACGGCAAAAACGAATGCACAACCCTATAACCATCACACCATACATGTTACCTCAATTTGTCCTTGGAAGCCAGATGTAGTCTTACCACTGTTCTTAGGGTCATAAGTGGCACTGCATGCAGGTTATTCCTATTGGCTACTCCTATTAACTTGTGGTGCCACTAGTTCATGCTTCTACTATCACTTCACTTTTTGGAAGTAAGAATCCTCAGTGTTTATCTCATACTTTTTTCAATTCTGTTAGTATTCTAGTTTTTACACCCATTTGAAGAGGGCATTCCATTCACTCACTACCCTTTCTGTGAAAAGAAAAAATCCTGACAATTTTCCTGGGTCTACCCCACTTGGATATTATTATCATGACTCCTAGTTCTACAATTTCCTTTCCACCAAAACAGGTTTATTTGTGTGTTATTAATATAATTCAGAAGATATGTAACTGTCTCCATTACAGCCCCTGCTCCTTCCTTAATTCTGCAAAGGTATATGCATTTAGGTACTTATGACTAATCTCATATGCCTTTTGGTACAGAATCCATACCATTTTGCTTGCCTTTCTCTGGACAGCCTCCAACCTGTCTATATCCTTTCAGAAGTATGGTCTTCAGAACTGAACATAATATTCTAGATGAGGTCTCATCAACAATCATATAGAGGTATTATCACCTCTTTTGTTCAAATAGTTATACCTTTTTCTATGCATCAAGCGTTCCTCTAGCACTGGCCCTGCTTTATCACTCTGTTTTTACTATTTTGAAATCATCAAACACTATCATCCTAAGCTCTCCTGGTCAGCACATATCCGCTTTTCACTCCTCATTGTGTAGTGCTCTCAGATTTCTGTTTCCCAAATGCATGACTCTGCAGTTTTTTCTTGACAAGGTTTACAAGATTAATCTTAAATTCTCCCTCAAGACAACACTACCTCCCCTACTTCGTTCCTCACTCCTTCCTTAGCTCCTGCAGTCCTCTGTCTGCAACTCTGTAATCTGTGCTTGTCACCTTGTGGTGGAATAGTCTTCCTGAATTGGTGTGCCATGCTCTCTCTCTCTATCTCTCTCTCCCTCTTACCATATTCAAATTCAACCTAAAAGCCCAGCTTTCTGAGTTTACATTTAAAATGTAAACCATTGTTCTACCTGTTCATGGCCCTCTTGATTTTAACCTTTTTCTATAAAGTTCCTCTTCTGTATATTGTTTGTGTGTCTTTGGCTCGATTGTATGCTCCACGGAGAAAGGAATCTCTCCTGTATCCATGTAAATGTCCATATGGTACTGCAGACATCTTGTAACACTACAGAAATAATTAGTAGTTGTAGTAATGGTAGAAATATGGTAAATAAAATATGTTTGCTCTCTGACAATTAAGCACATGCTTTATTATCTGTTACAGATGAGAGCATTGCTCATTAAAAATATATGCTCACAATTTTTTCTATCACTTTTCTATCATGTGTTCATCTCTCGTCCCTTAGACCCTTGCATTCTGCCTATAAGATAATGAAACCATCTGTGAATGACCACTTGTTTTTCAAGCTGGAATATTGTGTGACCACAGCTCCAAATAGTACACCACAAACCAGATGCAGAAGAAAAGCAGCTAGTTCATTTTAAGGTTACAGTTGTGATTGCCTATAATGGATTCATTGTTGCATCAACTATTAATTTTAACTAATCATCAAGATACACTTAGTTTTCTAAAGTATGAGCAATGTCATAGCATGTGAGTGCCACACTGTATCTTAACTCAAATGTATGTTGACTTATAGACCCACAGTCATAAAATTATTTCCCATTCTTGAACTTAGGAGTCAAATTGAAATAAAAAATGTATAGAAAAGGGATTAATTCTGGAACATATATGGAACCAGATCATTTGTGCGACCCTTATGTTAAAAGAGATTTTAAAAAGATTACACGCAGTACTAAAGAGACTATTCATCAAACTATGATAAATATTGCATCAAATTGCAAAAGTCAAATATGGTGATAATATCAAGTCTAATTTAATTACATGAAAATTTATTTTACATTTGTATTCTGAATATTACAGAAAACAAAGTCTGCTCATTGTATTCAATGTGCATTAGCTATGCATAAGCCACATACAAAGAAATAGATTTTATATAAACATTTCAGAAAAACAAGGAGGTGAGGTATCACTTAGGCTCACTGGATAGTGTCTGTCTCTTGGAGACTGGTGAGATCCCCACTTCTGTGCAACTAATGTCCATGAATACCTCGGAATGTAAGTATGTGTATTCTGAGAAACATATGTGTGTATGTATCCACAGCGGGTGATAAGGTGCACAAGTTTGCAAGTGTGCATGCATACCCCACTAAGGACTTGCAGCCCCTGCTTCATACTGGATGCTGCTGAACTGGAAGGAAGCCGGGATACAGATGGCCTGCAATAGCAAAATGTGAACCAGCTGAACTGGAGGGAGTCTGTGAGAGAGGTAGAAGGGGGAGAAGGGAAGGAATGTTTGAATCAGATCAGGCAGGGTGGGAGGTAGACGATTAAGAGTGCTGGAATCAAGCTGGGGAGGGGATATCTTAGGCAGAGGTGATGGGGGGGGTGGTCAGAATGTGCTGGGATAGGACTGGGGAGAGGGATGGGAGTGCTTCAGTAAGGGTATGCTGAGATTGGGAGGAGAAGGGATATTGGTGAGGAGATTCTAGAATCTGCTGGGGTCAGGCTGGGGAGAGAGGAAGGAAGTGCTAGGGTCAGACTGGGGAGAAGGGCTCTGAGTAGTGGCCTCTGGGAAATTTTACTGGGTATCAGCTAGCACGATATGATTTTTCATGCTTTATTTGTTAGTCACAAAATTTACCTGCAATGTCTGTAAAGCTACAGGGAACCATGATGGCAGAGGAGCAAGGATTATTAGGGGAAGAAATGGAATAGTCACCACCAATACCAACCATGGAAACTAAAGCTTTAGTAACTATACTTTTACAATCCACCCCACGCATGGAGACATCACTCACCTCACCAAACAATTCATGATCTCAAGGTCCAGAAGAGAAGCAACTTCCTGACACTCTGGACGCATCAGAAAGGCAAAGCCCCTATGCATCTTTGATGAACTCCTTCCACCAGAGCATTAGCTGTATTGGGAGAAGTATAAATGAGCATGCGAAGTTGCAGTTACTCTGTCATCTCACAAATGACTGAAAACATGCATCAAAGTAGTCAAGAACATGCAGTTATGTCCCATCTATGCAACATGGCCAGAAAGACTTTGAAAATAGAGCACTCACAAACTATATCACCTTCTATACCCTTTTAATACAATACCATCTGCATCAGAAAATGCCATTAGTGCTCCTACCACTATAATTAGCTAGACTCATCGCTACCTCCAACATGAATGCATAAAAATGTTTAATTTAATATTTCAAATATCTGTAGAAATATTTTTGATGTCTGCCATGCTTTCTACATGCTAGGAGAACATTATTCTAACACATCAGGATATGTAGACCTTGACTGAAACATCAAAAGAATGATGGCTGGGATATTATAATTACTACAGCCACAGGAGAATGAAAAGGTCCATACACTAGAAAATGCAGTGAGTTAAGAGAATTTAACAGACAAGATACAGCCTCATGACTGCTTGGCAGGGGTTTCAAGCCTTCTCTCGGGTCCTCCAATAAAACCATTATGCTATTAATCTGTATCTTTCCTGGTCCTTCTCAGCTGAAAACTCTAGGGGTGTGCATTTGTTTTCGCCGTATTGGTGATCCGCAACGTATATTGCATTATTCATAGTATTCGTGGGGAAGCGAAACGTATCGCGATTCCCCATGAATACATGAATCTTCCCCGAATTATACGGCCACCTAAATAAAAATTTAAACAAACCCCCCACCCTCCTGAACCCCCCCAAGACTTACCAAAACTCCCGGGGGGTCCGCAAAGGCGGTCAGCGCCATTTTGAATACTGGCAGCAGATCGCCTTTGCCCTTACTATGTCACAGGGGCCGCGTCGGTACCTGTGACATAGTGAGGGCAAAGGCGATCAGCGCCATTTTGAGTAGTGACATCGGACGGACGGCAGGCAGGAGGTCACTCCCTGCCCCCTGCTGGACTTTTGGCAAGTCTTGTGGGGGTCAGGAGGCCCCCCCAAGCTGGCCAAAAGTCCCTGGGGGTCTCGGACCGACCTCCTGCACTCCGGCCGTCTGATGCCACTACTCAAAATGGCGCCGATAGCCTTTGCCCATACTATGTCACAGGGGCTACCGGTGCCATTGGTCAGCCCCTGTCACATGGTAGGAGCACAAGATGGCACCGATGGCCATGTGATAGGGGCTGACCAATGGCACCGGTAGCCCCTGTGACAAAGGCTATCGGCGCCATGATGAAACCAGCACCGAGGGTGTGAGTGCAGGGGATGGTTCCCGGACCCCTGCTGGACCACCAGGGAGTTTTGGTAAGTCTTGGGGGGGGTCAGGAGGGTGGGGGGTTGTAGTTAATTTGATTTTTAGCTGGCACACGAATAGAAATCGCCGTATTAACGCATCGGGGCGCCATACGGCCGAATGCAACGTATCTGCTCCCCGATGAACCCGAATCACGAATGCAACGCATGGCCTCCCTCTGCACATCCCTAGAAAACTCCATTAAGGAACTCCTGGACTTAGACATCCTAGGTCTTAGCTCTCTCCACGTCTTCCTTTGTAATAACATGAGGTAAGGCTGACCTTTGGCCCCTCTTCCCTTTGAGATCATCAAGATACATTACACCATAGTTCAGGGCTGGATAAATACACCACAAATGTATTAGATAAACTGACAGGAGAATCTAACTGGGCACCAAAAGTTTGCATATATTAAACTCTCACCACTTTCCCAGAGTAATTCCCTGAAGGAGTTGTCATCCCTAATGACAATCAACCTACACCAGGCCAGGGCACCATTCATAGCCAAATAATGTTATCCCTTTGGGCTCCTTCCCCATTCCATAACCCTCAAGCAGGTGCAAATGATTGCAGGTACTTTGTGCTTCTTAAGGGGAAGATTTTCAAAGGGTGTGCGGTACCCGGCGCGTGCACATGTACACCTGATTTTATAACTTGCACGCGCAAGTTATAAAATCGGGGGTTGGCGCGCTCAAGGGGAAGCACATTTGTGCACCTTGTGTGTGCCGAGCCCGTGCCGAGCCACGCTGCCTTCCCCCATTCCTTCCAAAGCCACTCCAAAATCAGAACGGCCTTGGAGGGAACTTCCCTTACACCCCCACCCCAACTTCCCTTTCCTTCCCCTACCTCCCCCACCCTTTGCCCCCTACCTTTTTTGTCTTCTTGTTTTTTGTTTCTGAACTTAGAGTGGGGTCAGAGACTCCAGGCACAGAGACTCCAGGCTGTGCCTGGAGTCTCTGACCCCACTCTGCCCCGCCCCTGGACCGCCCTGCCCCCACCCACCCCTTTCCCACCCCTTTAGTAAAGCCTCGGGACTTACAAGTGTCCCAGGGCTTTCCGTGCATCGCTGGGCCTTTTGAAAATAGGCCCGGCGTGCATAAGCCCTGTTACGTGCGTAAATCCTCCTTTTGAAAATCCGGCCCTAAGGATATGCATATAAAAACAAATTTGGGTTCAGCTCATCCATTCATTTCAACTTTTATTTTGGCGTATTGTTTCAGTTTGTTTCATTCATTTAGTTAGTTTTTTGCGCAAATTCAGGTTTATATGTATACTAGAGATGTGCTTCGTTTTTAGGAATCGGGTCTGGCTTCGGTCGACCGATTCGTTTAAAAGTTTAGTTTTTCACGTGTGTTTTGTTTTTTTTTACGAACGGAGTTAGTGCGCACTAACGGGGTTAGTGCGCTCAATGTTACCGTTAGTGCGCATTAACTAATGTTAGTGCGCACTGCCAAAAATTGCAACTTTTAAGTAAAACGTATCAATTTTAAGGAGTTCGTTAGCTAAATGTACGGTTCCCTGCTCCCACTGGTTCGCACCACCTGGAAAACAGGCAATGGGAATGTAGAATCAGTATTTTAAATCATCCGTAGTTAGTGCGCACTAACGGGGTTAGTGCGCTCAATGTTACCGTTAGTGCGCATTAACTAATGTTAGTGCGCACGGCCAAAAATTGCAACTTTTAAGTAAAACGTATCAATTTTTAAGGAGTTCGTTAGCTAAATGTACGGTTCCCTGCTCCCACTGGTTCGCACCACCTGGAAAACAGCCAATGGGAATGTAGAATCAGTATTTTAAATCATCCGTAGTTAGTGCGCACTATCGCTGGGTTGTGCGCACTACCTAGGGTTAGTGCGCACTACCTTGAGCATGCTCTGTGAGGTCCCCGGAGGCCATTTTGCTTAAAATACACGCACTAATAATTATTTTCTTAGTACGTGCTGTTTCTGAGACAGAGCGTGAGCAGTGAGCTGAGCAAGTGAGCAGCAGTGCACACAGTGCACACACACTACACAGCAAAAAATCAACAGTTGATTCGAATCAACACAACGTTATCCTTGATTCGTTACCTATCATCAACTCTACCACTGTAAGTGTATAATATAATAAAAACATATAAGATTTTGTTTTAGTTTTTATACAGTATTACTTTAGTTAGCTACTTAGTTGGTTAAGTTAAATAGTTAATGCACTTTTTTTTTCGGTGAAGTAGCATAAAATAATATTAAAATAATATTAAATGAAGTTACTTACATTAGGGGAAATTAAAAGTTTAACACACAAAAGTACTTCATTAAATTTTATGCTAATTTAGTGAAAAAAAAGTTTAACAGAGATTGTCAGTGTCAGACAGCTCCCTCCCTGCATGAGAGGCTGGCTGGCTTCACAGACAGGGGGGGGGGGGGGGAGCTCAGCTGCCTGACCCTCACTGAACTGAATAGTGTATAGGCCAGCAAGCCTCTCACTACGTAATGCAGGCAGGGAGGGAGCTGTCTCAGCCCTCACTGTGAGGGTGAGGGCTGAGACAGCTCCCTCCCTCCCTGTCTCAGCCCTCACCCTCACAGTGACAGTACACTATTCAGTTCAGTGGCAGGGACATGGGGGGAGGGGAGGAGTGAGGGTCAGGCAGCTGAGCTCCCCCCCCCCCTGTCTGTGAAGCCAGCAAGCCTCTCACTACGTAATGCAGGCAGGGAGGGAGCTGTCTCAGCCCTCACTGTGAAGGTGAGGGCTGAGACAGCTCCCTCCCTGCCTGTATTACGTAGGGGGGGGGGGGGAGCTCAGCTGCCTGACCCTCACTCCTCCCCTCCCCCCATGTCCCTGCCACTGAACTGAATAGTGTACTGTCACTGTGAGGGTGAGGGCTGAGGGCTGGCTTCACAGACAGGGGGGAGCTGCCTAGCCCCTCCCTGCATTAGTGTGTGAGCTTCTGAACAAACAGCTGTCCTATAGCACATACTTTTTTTCATCTCCTTTTTTATTTTCTCATGGTAGGATGGAACGTGAAAGGGAGTCTGGTGGTGACAGGGGGAGGGAGTCTGACTCCTCCCCACCGTCCTCCTCCAAGGTGGCAGCAAGGTCCAGGAAGCCCCACTTTACCCAGGCCGACGTGGACCTCCTAGCCCGGCTCATGCTCCTGGATGAGGGGAACCTTTACACCCCCCCAGGCAGCAGGCCTAACCTGCAAAGGGAGACTGCTGCCTGGGCCTCTCTCCAGGAGGAGTTTTGCCGGCAGGCCTCCTACCCTCGTGAGGTGGAAGACCTGAAAAAGAAAGGTGAGAAATAATAATGTTGATCATAATATTCAATTATAAATTATGTATATTATTTTGTCATTGAAAATTAAATAGAGTATGATAGTAATACTAGCTACAGTAGCTACTAGTAGCATACATTGAGTTATATAATTATAATGTAATAATTAACTACTATAAGTAATAAAAGTTATAATGTTAAGTAAATATATTTTAAAAAAACAGAAATACTAGTAGCTAGCTACTAGCTAGCTAGCTACTAGTGTACCACCCTTACCCTATACTATACTAGTATTAATACTTAATAACTAGACTACAAAGGAAATAAAATTATCTGTGGTATATTATTGATATTTATATTTATCGTTTTGAAATGGTGGTATTTGGGATTTTTTTGAAAGCCACATTGAAATATAAATAAAATAGTATTTATGTATAACTAACTTTTGTATGTTGCATAAAAAATAATCTAGTAGGTCAAGGCAAAACATGGGCATGTTGTAAAAATTAATCAATGTTATTCTTTTTCCTGTATATCCCTCTAATTTTCAGGTCGCCATCTGCGATTGCACGAGGGTAGGTGGCTCGAGGAGGTCCGCCGAACCGTGGCCCGTTCCGTGCCTGGTAAGTTGTTTTCAGAATACTACACAAGAACAACACACATTACACAAGTATTCAATTAATTGTAATGGAATTTGTGTTTAAAAATGTTTCTTTACTATAACAGTGAATGAATCATTGTGTCTGATCTCATTCTTGTTTTTAAAATTCTAACTGTTCTCTGAATTTTGATTTGTCTTGTACAGAACCACACCCAGGCAGGGACGAGGCGGGGCTTCCTGGGCCTAGTGGGAGGCAGAGCTGTCACCAGAGGAGGACGGAGGCAGCAACAAGTAGTGGTCTAGGTAGGAAATAATATATCTCTTGGCACGGCCAGTAAAGTAGTATATATTATCTGAGGCTGAAAAACAAAATCTTTTTTTTTTTATATCAATCAGTTTTAGTGGCTGGGGATTGGGAATGGGGGGAAGTGTGTATTTATTTATTTGTATATATTAAATGACACTGAGTGGCTATGATAGTAAACTAAAGAATTGAAGGTGAAAAAAAAGAAGAGGTTTGTAGTGTATCTCCTACCATCATATTCTGTGTAACCTGAGATTGACTATTATTTCTCCTTCCAATCCTTCAAATTATGTATTCTCTCTAATCTATGTTGATAGATTTGATATCCCTCCACTCTCCCCCTCACTCCTTCTCCCCTGCAATGGACTCCTCATTTTTCTATAATCCTCAAGGTCAATAAACTAAATAAGGGGTAGATTATTTTATAAACTTGCTCGCACGCATCCAGTATTGCTTTTTATTTGTCATATCTGACTATGTGTAATGTATGTATAATGTATAGTTCTGTGTCTCATGTTGAATTATTATTTTTTTTTAATTTCTTTACAGGCCAAGATAAAGCTGCCAGGAGCCAGCGGCCCACCACTGCAACCAGCACCACCACCAGCGCCAGCGCCAGTGCCAGCACCAGCACCAGCACTGCCGTACTTCCTCCAGGATCTCCTCCAACCTGTAAGTGCTGCTGTGCACAATATTCAAAGTTGGAGGAGATCCTGCAGGAAGTACGGCAGTTCAAGGCGAAATATGATGCCGACTACATGATGTTGCAGCAGAAGGTCGAAGAGGTGCAGGCCAGTGTCTGCACTGTGGAGAGGAGGTTGTTAGCCCTGGAGGAGGCCCCTCAGGAGCAGAGGGAAATGGCTTCTCCTCCTCATGAGATGCCTCATGAGGAGGAGGTGCCAGTTCCCTCTGCTTCAGAGCAGGTTTCTCCAGTGGCGGCACCCTCCTCTCCACATGAGCCTGACCCTGCTGCAACATCATGAAGTCAAGGCATCATATTTCGCCTTGACCTGGGCTGCTGGCTGGTTTTTTTTTATTTTAATTTTTTTTTTTTTGACAAAAATGTTTGTCTAATGTCTATTGTCTAATAGTTAAATATATGTTAAAGAAAATAAATGTGTTAACATTGTGCAAAATGTTTGTTTGTTCTTTTTTATATATTATTTTATTAGTCATTTAACTAATAATAATTATTCAAAAATAATATAGTATGGTACTACTAAATTACAAAGAGCAGACATGTACGGATGTATGTCTATTATAATCCAACATATTTCATTGTTTTAGTAGTAACTAAGTTAGTCATACACTTCCATACAACATTCAGTCTGGCTGAATTAGCACAAGTTGTATACTTGTGAGCAGTAGCGCCAACGTCAAGGCTTCAACCGTGGCTACTGACCATTCACACATCTTTCAACCTGGCCAATACAATATTGTGCACTGTGTGCAGTGTGTGCAGCACTCAAGCTACTGCAATGACTCACACGTCAATGCCAAAAATTGCTCCATGACCAAGACAGCCATTTGAAGCAAAAACTTTAATGCTTGTGATACTAAAGTAGGAGTAAGGACTAGGAGAAAGCAGACTCATGAACAAAAAATCCTTCAGAAATGTACAACTTCTGGGTGCTCAGTTTTCTCTTTTTATACACTCAAGGGTTGTTTGTATATATTTGGTTACTCAATATATTGTTACAGTAGTGGATATAACAGTAACAGTTTATATCCAACTAGTAGCTAGTAGTAGTAGCTACTAGTTGGATATAAACTGGATATCCAAGTAGTAGCTAGTAGTAGTAGCTAGCTAGTAGCTAGCTACTACTAGTACAACCACTAGCTACTTAGTTAGAGTATCAACCTCTCTGTGCACTGTAAGTGCAATTTTATATTGTATTGGCCTGAAATTCTTTCATACTTCATTCACACAATCATGCTGTCGGAGATGGACGCTGAGGCAGAAGAACCCAGCGAGGACTTGCCTGCCTCAGAGGTGGACACTGGGGGAAAGGAGCCTGGGAGTGAGAAGCCTGTGTTGGAGACGCAGCAGGACAGAGTGTTCATGTCTTGTGACTCCCAGACTGGCTTCTCCTGTGGGCCACAAGAGGCAGCAGCGGCAGTGTTGTGGCCGCTGCTGCCTCTTGTGGCCGGGCACCCCAGCAAGCGATGCGGGGAGCACAGCTGCATAGAGCCAAGCCTCTCTTCCACCCCTTGACCTTGGATCTCGGCCCTCGACAAGAGGCTCACTCCTCCCAGTCACAGGGAAAGTTCGGATACCCAAGCTGTGGAAAGTTCGTTTGATAAAAACCAAATGCTCGACTAAGTCTGGAGACAACGTGCACGGTGTGGACTCACTATGTTCCCTGTCATTGAAAATACTCTTTCACTTTGCACACTTGTTGGCGGGCAGGAAAGAAAGTGCTGTGCTAGTATTGCAAGATCAGGCCACATTGAAGCTTTCTGTGCCCAATATCTCAAGGGATCTGAGTCCATGCTCTGAATTGGCTCAGACAGAAAACTCTTAACATGCAGTTCTGAAACATTCTCCTGCAGGTAGGACTCAGTAGTAGTAACTCTTCTGCCAACAGCTGATGCGATTGCTTTGTGACATGGCAGGCAGTTCATTAAATGTGGAATGACTCATATTTTGATGTGTTATGGAAGGGGTAGGGGAGCAGCTGATCATACTAGTACTTGAGCAGGATGGAGTTGGAGACTGAGAGGATGATACTAAATCTTTTTCATCGTTACCAGTGGAACAGACCCTGTTAGACATTATGTTTTCAACCATTGTAATCAACTTTTTTTTCCAATGTGTAAGAGCATTGTTCTTGAGAGCAATACTGCCTTTCACACGTGGGTCACACATCGTGGCTAACATATAGCAATCCCTTTGCATGAGAGGTTTCAATCTTTTTTCAACTTGCTCTTTTAAGCATTTAACAAGCATTAACACTTCCTTAGAGAAATCTGGATGATGCAGAAAATTCCTGTAATACCTCCTCCAGATAGTTTATTACAGGGATGACACCACCCAAAGTGGCATTAGCTGAACTCAATGCATCAGTATATACTTTGAAAGGCTTGAGGACATGCACCATGTGTGCAATGTTTGTCCAGTCCTGACATCCAAGAGGATTTTCCAATCCAATTTCAGTTGCCATTGCCAAATCATGAAGAGGTGTCTGCTGTTCAGACAACCTCTCCAACATAAGATAGGTGGAATTCCATCTGGTAGGCACATCCTGAAGAAGGTTGTGCAAAGGTGCGCCAACTGCTATTTGCCTCTTTCTGAGTTGCTTCCCACTTTTTACACTACGATTGAAATGCCCAGCTATTTTGTGACACTTTTCAATCAACCGCTTCAGGAGTTGACTACTACAACTAGTAGTAGTACCACCTTCCTTGCCACTAAGCCCCAAAACATCCCTCACTATCAGATGCAGGGTATGTGCAAAGCATCGGATGCCGCTGAATCTGCCATCAGCCAGAGCCTTAATAATATTGGAACCATTGTCAGTAATGAAAAATCCATTTAGCATTCCATATCACTGCTTCTAAGGAGCCCATTCCATTTTTCCATCATCCCCTGAATTGCGTGTAAGATATTTTCTGAAGTATGTCTCTTGTCTAGCACTTGAGCATGCAGTAAAGCCCAATGGTATCCTGGCGAAACCTTTTTGGAGCTGCTGCCACTGCCACTGCCAATGCTGCTAGTGCTTACAGGTATTAATGCCTCATCCAGCTGCCACCAATGTGCTGTTAGAGACAAATATGCATGCATTGCATTCATACTAGTCCAAACATCAGTGGTGAGATGGATGCTCCTCCCCTTTGCCCTTGCCATCATAATCTGCATTTCAGCACGACATTTTCTGTATAGGGAAGGAAGCACCTGACGGCTAAATGTACTTCTTGAAGGAAGTTTGTAGTAAGGGGCGAAATAATGGAGCTATCCGCTTAAATCCCTCATTTTCTACAATCTGCAGTGGCTTGATCATCCAAAGCAATCATTAGAGCAATATGTCGTGTACCCACTTTAGACATTGCCTGCTTCCTGCTCTGTGACATTGCAGAAGAACACCACCCCATCTGCTCCATGGTAGCTTGCCGCTGCTGCTGGGGATGAGGAAGAGGAGACTGCTGCTTCTGCAGATGCACACAATCTGTATCTTCTTTAGTACTACTACTTTCCTTCTGTGGCTGCTTCCCTGTTGCTTTACTTGAAGCCTGGGCAAGCACGGTGAGACCAGCTTCTTCTGCAAGCAACAGTGCTCTATGTTCTCTTTCAAGGTGATATTTCATGTTGCTGTTAGTAAGATGTCCAATAATTCTTCCACGGCTCACCATCTTTTTACAATGGATACATTGTCCAAATCTCTGGTCAGCCACAACATGATAATGATTCCAAATCTTGATGTCCTTGTACTGTTCCTTACTCTAGGCTGGATACTTGTCATTTTCATACTAGTAGTAGAAATAGTAGTAGTAGTAGTAGTAGTCACACGTGGATGTTCAAATGGTGTAGGGGACAGGGTACCAGCAATACTGCTGGCACTGGCAGTAGTTGTTTGTTTTGCAATCTGACTAACATTGTCATTGCTTCTGTTCTCCTCCTCCTCCTTCTCCTCTGAATGTTTTACTAGCCAAAAACTCCTGATCATCATCATCCTCCTCCTCCTCCTCCTCCTCCTCCTCCTCAATATCTGATTCTTCATCATCATCAAATATTTTCTGTATCACCATTCTTTTCATCTAATCTTTTCACCTTTCCCTCAAATTCTGCTCGTTCCTTCCCTTGCAACAAGTTTCCTTGCACTTCTACATCCTCTTTCTTCTCAAAAATCGCAGTTTTTCCTAGGGACTGGCAGACAGCTCTTCCAGTAGCAACTATCACTAGCAACACGTTTTTTTCCAGAGGGGTACTGGTAGGGGCATTATGATCCTGTGGTCAAAGAAATATATAATAAATATAGTACATTAAACAAGTTAATAAATTAGTTTGGTATTCATATTTAAAAACTTTATTGAGCTAATAGCATTAGCTAGCTAGCTAGCTATTGCTTGCTAAGGCTACCCCCAGACCACAGGACAAAGAAGGATATAGTGATTATTTTTATTAGTCAGTGAGTGACACTGACAATTGATAATTTGATATAGTATACTTACTAATATATTATATTGCAATTTATACCATGCATTGGCCAGAGCATCAAACTGCAGCAGACTGAGACTGAAACTAGGCTGCAATACTTCAGTTCACTCATTACATTAGCCTCCTGGCAGGACTGGCTAGGCTTTTCTGTTAATACTACATGCAAGCCAAGCATTGAGGTTAGAGAAGTCCTATTCTTATTTTTTCATATCCTTTTCAGGCCTATTCTGTTCTTTGGACTAAAATAACTTCTCCCTCCCACTTCAAGTCTTACCCACAAATCTCACACAACAGGAGCAGAAGCCTTAAGCCAAGCACAAGAAACATAATATAGGATATGGACAGACTATGGGCCAATTATAGGTTTAGTAGTAGAATAGGAAGTGTTGATAGTAGTGACACTAGGCTAATAGCCAAGCTAGCTATTAGCCTAGTGTCCACTGGCTATGGCTAGCTAGCTATAAACACTATTAGTGATAAATCTAGTAGATTACACATACATCTATATAATATTGATAAATATAATATTATATAATTTTATATATTTATAAATCTATTAAAAACTCTACTGCTACAATGTTCAGAAAGCAGTCAAAGCACCTACCTTGTCCTTTATAAGCAAGCACTGCCTGCTGGACTGGAGTGCTGGTGCCTGCCTATGCCTAGGCTAGGAATGCTGCGAACGAGAGCTCACTCAAGAAACAGAAAAAAAGAGTAGAGCTCAGCTCAGCGTCACTGGTTTGTGGCTATTGGCTATTTTGGCTAGTGGTACTTGGCTGCTAGCAGTAGCTATATGCTACTGTGGCTAGTGGCAATGGCTACTGGCTGGCTGGCTGGCTGGCTAGTATCATAGGCTGATACTAGTATCAGCTAGCTAAGCCAGCTAGCAGCTACCCCTTATTAATAACAATAAAGGCTGTATAATATTAGCTATCAATCAACAGCTGCAGCTAGCTATTATGACTGATTGACTGATGTTTTCTCCTCAAACCCACAAAACAAAGCAACACATAAGCAGAGCACCCCTTATTATATAGCTATTATAGCTACCTATTGACTAAAGTAGGAGGGAAAATAAACCTATTAATTTAAGTGGCCAATTCAAAAATGATGCAAATGAATATTATGCATAATATATCAAACAAATTCTAGTCACATGATTGATGACCTAATCACAATATCCACAGACACACTACTACAGTAGGATTAGAACTTCAAGCTAATAGCTCTATCCCCCATTCCCATTCCCCATCCCCCATATAAAACAATCTGTAAAAAACAGCACCTTGGCTGTTGGTAACCTTGGTAATGAATAAAAAACAAGAAGACACCCAATAGGAATACATATTCAACCTTCAATTTAAAAAAAAGTGTCAATTTAGTATCAATTTACGTTAGTGCGCACTAACATATATCACGCGCACTGCCATGTACCGAGCGCGCACTAATAATCCGTTAGTGCGCAGTATGGTGAGGCGCCATGTACTGCGCACTACGTCCAGCGACTGCGCGCTAACGGATAGTCCATGCGCACTAACATCCGTTAGTGCGCAGTAATAAAAAAACCGACTTTAACCCGAAAATTCGTGGAATTTTGATTCTTTTTCCCAACTTCCCCAACAATGACGATTTAGACAATGTCGTTGGCATTGACTAAATCGTGAAAAACGATTGCACATCTCTAATGTATACAATCAAATTTTATGTGCATAAATAATTTACATGTGTAACACTCCCTTGTCCGCTTACCTTGCAGGACATTCCTGGGTCCAGGACTGACTTGGCAGGAGCCCTCTTAGGGTAGACTCTGTCAGTCCCCACGTTCTTGGTGCCTGGTGCCTCCACCTGGGGAAGAAGTTCTTTGTAGAATTTCCCTCCCTTCACCCCAGGAAACAAATGGGACTGTGAACAAGGCTGGCAGTATGTATAAATATATACAGGTTTATTAGACTACACAAACATATACATTTCTACATGATTATGTACATTTCTAGTAGGATGTCAAACAACACACTAATCTACTTGTGGTTAGTAGGCCACACAACTATATACATTTCTACAAGACAGCAAGAACATTTAATATTGGGCAATTTAGGGTTCTTGGCCCTCACAGTATACCACCATATGGAATAGAAGGGACCTCTTATTCCTGCTTAAGCAAGCATTACTATTATCCTCTCCCTTCTTTCCCAAGTCTCACCCATGTGAAATGATGCAACTGGGCTGGTGGGCAGTGTTGGCCTGGAAGGGTACATTGTATCTAAACCATCTCCTTCTGCTCTGCTGAGAGGTCTGCTCTGCTCAATTTCAATTACTAATAATTATAAGAAATTAAACTCGGTCTTTGTATCTGCACTGTAGTATTTGCTCCATATTAATAATGACTTATTAAGAATGTTAAACTCTCAAAAACACAATACATTCTCATTTAGAAGTCAAATTAATAACACAAGAGAAACCCTTAAGAAAATCAATATAATTGTTATTACCAACCTCTGACTTATTGATGTTTTCTCACAGGTTTTTGTTTTTTTATACATAAAATAAAATTTGAACCAGGAACTAAAGCCCTAATTTGAAATCATGATTCTTCTTGCAGCTATGTGATGTAATATCATGCTTTTTTTGTAATCAACTCATAATGATACTGAATTAATGTAGTTTTAGAATGAAATGTTTATAGAGACCATTATATTGTTTTTTTGTGACTCTAGGAATTTTAGTTTCATATCATTGAAAGTGATGCAGAACCTCAAGACAAAATTAATCATGGCTGGGCTGCAGGCATATTTGACTTTGAAAAGAAGACAATACCTAAACTGCTCTTGCTAGGCCATGCTACCCATGGTTAGTTCTCTTCCCTTAAGAATGTACCTTTTCTTTTATAAACAAAATATTAACAAATAATGTATATGCAAATAAACCAGCTATCGGAACTAAGTTAATAAAATTATTTAGAATTTTTCAGGGACAGTCTTACATTGTAAATTCCGACTTATCAATGCTAGAAGAAATCTCACCACAAATCTGCAATGGCAGGACACTTTGAATGGAGTGATTGTTCATTTTGTGCACAGACTATAAAGGGTAGGAAATGGCAACATCCAATCACCCAAGAAGTTTTTTTGTATTTAAAACATTGTACCACATCTATCTAAAAATGTTGTGAACATTATAAAGTGCCCTTGTCGGATGTTGTATGTGGGTCTGTGAGATCCACATATAGACAATAAAAAGTACATCTCATGGAGATTCATAGTTGTGCAAAGAATGTGAAGTTAGAAGCACACATAGCTATGCATTGTGAACAGAAGCAACATACTTTCATACAATTACAAGTTTGATCACATTGACAAGAAGGAGACCCACAGACTTATTAAATTATACGGAACAACAATGGATATTCCGATTGAAAACTATGGAGTCCTTTGGTTTAAACAACGAACTTGATTGGTGCATGTTGATGCGATAACATATGCCGTTATTGGTGATCTAATGAGAAGAGTTCCACAGTTTTTGGAAGATTTGGTAAAGAGATGTCTATGGAGCATCTAATGTTCCAGCAGCAGAGATTCTAATGGAAGACTATACTCCTGAAGCAGGAAATTGAAACATTGTTGTGACAGGTGCTGTCTCCATTATTAGGGAATGCAGGTTTACATTTGAATGTTTAAAACTATTAAGACTGCTTGAAATCATGTTTGGATTGCTCTGCAGGTATATTGAAAATAAACGGGACTATGACTCCATTTGGTGTAGTTTTCTCTACGTTGGTCAGAGTTCTTTCCAGGTATGACTGTCCTGAAAAAATCCTAATTGTATTAATTTTGTTCAGTACCTGGTGTATTTGCAGGAGGTTTGAAAGCATTCACCAGCTTTTTGGATTCTTTTGTTTGATAACTAATAAACATATGCCACAGTATTGCCTCTTTTATCAATAAAAGATTTTATTTATTTATTTTATTTATTTAAAGTCTCTTTTATACCGATGACCGTTCACACATCGCATCGGTTTACAATTAAACAGTAACAGATGGGCGGAAACCCTTACATATAACATTGTAAAACAGCGTAACTTTTGGGCGGGGCCCTTACATGTAACTGATAAAAAGGAGGCTAAAACTTGGAAGGGTATAGAGCTGACTATACTGGGCAGAGTCCATGTAGTCAATAAATAGATACAGCATAATCACTATATACATATAAGAACAAAACTATATACAATAGATAATGACATAAATAGCCGATTCAAAAGTACCAAATCGAAGGGCATAATACAGATTCCACAGGGTCGAATTCCTTAGTCATATAGTAGGATTATTAGTTAAAAAGAGTTTTAGTAGAACAGGGGGGTTTAAGTAATGGCTGGTGAAATCTGGTAAGCTTGCTGGAAGAGCCATGTTTTCAGTTTTTTTTGAAGGTAGGAGTGTATGTTTCCAGGCGTATATCAGAGGGCAGGGAGTTCCAAATAGATGGGCCGGCGAGAGAGAAAGCTCTGCTTATGGTGGAGGATAATTTAAAAGATTTGATAGGTTGGGCGCGTAGGGTTCCTTGGAGGGCTGTACGTGTTGGTCTATTCGAAGTACGGGGGAGGAGGGGGGTTAATCCAGTTAAGGTTAGAGTTCAGCAGACTTTTGTGGATGATAGAAAGGGCTTTATAGCGAATTCGGAAATGTATAGGGAGCCAGTGAAGTTCGATAAGTGTGGGGGTGATGTGATCTCTTTTTTTTGAATTAGTTAGAATCCTAGCGGCAGCATTTTGTAATAGTTGTAAGGGTTTAGTATGAGTAACGGGAATGCCTAGCAAAGTGCATTACAATAGTCTACCTTAGATAAAATGATAGACTGGAGTACAGTGCGGAAATCAGAAAAGTGTAGCATAGGTCTAAGTTTTTTTATGGTTTGGAGCTTAAAATAGCATTCCTTGATGATGGATTTAATAAAGGGTTTGAAAGTAAGATGGTTATCAATAAGAACCCCAAGGTTGCGAACGTGTGATGGGAAAGATGTGGAAGAGTATGCAGGTGGGATGTCTGGGAGCGGGGGCCCATTTGATATGATTAAGAGTTCAGTCTTACTGGGATTTAGAGCTAGTTGCATGTCGTTTAGTAATGTTTTGATAGAGGAGAGACAGGATTCCCATTTAAGAAGAGCAGTTTGAAGAGAGTCGAGAAAGGGAAAATGAGTTGCACATCGTCCGCATATATGAAATGCTTGATGTGGAGGTTAGTGAGGAGAGTAGTGAGGGGGAGCATGTATATATTAAAGAGGGTGGAAGAGAGGGAGGAACCTTGGGGAACACCTTGGGGCAGACTAATGGGGTCTGATTCATTGTTATCAACTAAAACAGTGAAGAGACGGTCCTGGAGATATGATCGTATCCAGGATAGGGCATTGCCAGTGATCCCGATACTCCTGAGGATGTCGAGGAGGACATCATGATTGACTGTATCGAATGCCGCTGAGATGTCAAGCATGGCAATCAAATAGGAGGAGCCTGAGTCAGTTCCTTTAATGAGGGTGTCATGTAGGGAGAGTAGTAGGGTTTCAGTACTTAAGTGCTTTCTGAAACCGTGCTGTGTAGAAGGGAGAATATTGTTTTGTTCCAGGTGATCGGAGAGGCGTGAGTTGACTATTTTTTCAAGGACTTTAGCTAGGAGGGGTAGGTTGGAGACGGGTCTGTAATTAGATAAAGTGTCAGGGTCAAGATTAGGTTTTTTGAGTAGTGGTTTAACTACTGCTTGTTTAAGAAATTTAGGGACCGTGCCATGCTCTAAGGAACAATTAAGGATATTTGAGAGGGTTTGGAAATCACTTCGGGAATGGCTAGCAGGAGTTTAGTGGGGATAGTTTCGGAGGATGAGATGAGGGTTTTAATTTTTTATATTTTTTTAAGGATATTTTGTACTTCAAGGGAGGATGAAGAGTCAAAAATTGAGAGGGAGGCTGTCGAGTTGATGGCGGGCAGGCAGATATTGATGTTCTTATGTGAGAAATGTGCAGTGATGGAAGAGACTTTGTTTTTGAAAAATTGAGCTAATTCATTGCAGCGATTTTTAGAGTGATTAACTGGGAGTTGTGTGGTAGCAGGAGAGGTGAGGTCCGCAACCATAGTGAATAGGGCCTTGGGGTTATCTTGCATGCCATGTATTTTTTTAGCATAGTAATTACGTTTAGCATGGAGGATAGAATTTCTATATTCATGCATTGTTTGGTAGTATAAGGTTTTTTTGCAGGGGATTGGTCTTTGCGCCATAACCTCTCAGCTGTCTGAGTTGAATTTTGAGATTCCTGAGATCAGGTGTGTACCATGGTTAACTGTAACCACATGGTTATACTGTAACCACATGGTTTTATACGTATAACCACATGGTTATACTGTAACCACATGGTTATACTGAACCACAGCTCCTGTGTGTGCTCCGTTACATTATTCTCCATCCATTGACCTGGTCATCAAATCTCACCATCTGCTTACCTAAACTATCCTCTCACTCAATTTAGATTTCTCTAAAAATTCTATAGTTAGGGGCCATTAGCTCATTTCTTTTTTTTTGCTCCTGGACGATGTATCTTGCTTTCGAAACAAACACGTTTATAGAGATTACATTTAAATCTGACCATGCGTTTTGTTCAGTATCAATGTGCACAACCTAAACTAATTTATAATTTAACACAAGCATGTTATTCACTTGCATGTGTAGAGTTCAATTAGCATAAAGGCAATCATTAGCTTGTAAACAGCAGCTTCCACTTTGCCCGTAGACATTCCTACATACTGGTTCTCCCAAATACATATAAAACTTTTATTTGCCCAGCTGGAACACTCAGGCATTCCACCATAGCCCAGCAAGGAGCAACTGCACCCGATTGCTTCTGCCCTTGACTTTCCCATAGCCGACCATACAATCAAGCCAGCAAGCCCTTCAGCATACTGCTGAAACCTTAATCCCCGGGCAAGAGCCAAAATCACAAACATTAAACAAAACCAAAAAGGATGGACGGGAGGGGTGCAGCTGACTGCAGCAAGGAACAGCAGGCAAGTGAAAACTCCCTTTCCGCTGAGATTTCCTTCTCATCAGGGTCCTTAGTGAGTCTTAACCAACAGCCATTACCTCACACTATTCCGGGCTCTCCTGAAGTTAACTCTCAGACTTTAATACATTTTTAGATCCAATGACTGTCACTCCACAAGTTGGTATGGCAGAAGCTACTGAGCAATGGAGAGTTCAAGAGGAGTCTCGATTTCATCCATCAGGGGTGCCATTTCAACCTGGAAGTTTTGGTTCAGAGTTTATTGCCCCCCAGAATGTAACTTTAGCCAATGGTGGAAGGTACTATTAATATGGAGAAGTCATTGTCCTATTCCATATCCCAGTTTGGTAATTTCTCTGTTAAAACTAAGAATGCTCTTGATGATCATGTACACGTTTAACTAATATAGAAGCTATGCAGTCTATAACATCTCAAATAGCTTCCTTACGGTTATCTAATACTTCTTTTATAAAGGATAGTTTAATGTTACAAACAAAAGTAATTTGAAAATGTGGAAAATGAGATTTGTATAAGGAATCTCCTTTCCTAAATTTTTCTATTTCAAGGTTATTATCAGCTATGAATTATTTAAAAAATATAAGAACATAAGAACATGCCATGCTGAGTCAGACCAAGGGTCCATCAAGCCCAGCATCCTGTTTCCATCAGTGCCAATCCAGACCATAAGAACCTGGCAAGTACCCAAAAACTAAGTCTATTCCGTGTTACCATTGCTAGTATGTTACAGTTTTGGCTGCGTGCAACCACCTCACCACCAGGGGTCCCTCTAGTGCTGGCTTTCCGGACAGGCCCGGACAGGCCCGGACAGGCCCGGACAGTCCATCTTATCTGTCCACTCTGTGCTGGGTGTGTCCTTATAACCCTGCCTGCCAGTTGCCTCGGTGCTTCGGCATCGAGCTCACCTGGGCTCCCTGCTCTAGCCTGCCTTGGTGGCCTTCGGGCCTTTCCTTGCGCGGCCTTCGGCCTTTCCTTGCCTTGCCTTGCGCGGCTTCTGGCCTTGCCTTGCCTTGCGTGGCCTTCGGCCTTGCCTTGCCTTGCCTGGCTGGCCTTCGGGCCTGCCTTGCCTTGCGCCTTTGGGCTTCTCTGATTTCTACCTGGCCATCTGAGCCTGTGTGGTGTGGCCTACGGCCTTCTGTGTGTGTGGCCTACGGGCCTTCTGACCTGCCTTGCTCCACTTATGGTGTGTGGCCTACGGGCCTTCTGTGTGTGTGTGGCCTACGGGCTGACTGCCTTGCTCCGCTTATGGTGTGTGGCCTACGGGCCTTCTGTGTGTGTGTGGCCTACGGGCCTTTGACCTGCCGCTCGCTTATGGTGTGTGGCCTACGGGCCTTCTGTGTGTGTGGTCTACGGGCCTTCTGACCTGCCTTGCCCCGCTTATGGGTGTGGCCTACGGGCCTTCGTGTGTGTGTGGCCTACGGGCCTTCTGACCTGCCTTGCCCCGCTTATGGTGTGTGGCCTACGGGCCTTCTGTGTGTGTGTGGCCTACGGGCCTTCTGACCTGCCTTGCCCCGCTTATGGTGTGGCCTACGGGCCTTCTGTGTGTGTGTGGCCTACGGCCTTCTGACCTGCCTTGCCCCGCTTATGGTGTGTGGCCTACGGGCCTTCTGTGTGTGTGTGTGGCCTACGGCCTTCTGACCTGCCTTGCCCTGCTTACTGTGCCCTGACCCAGCCTGGACCCAGACACTGCTGACTGCCGCCTGCCCTGACCCAGCCTGTACTTAGACACTCCTTCTGCTGCCTGCCCTGACCAGCCTGTACTTAGACACTGATTGCCGCCTGCCCTGACCCAGCCTGAACCCAGACTCTGATACTTGCTGCCTGCCCTGACCCAGCTGGAAAGACACTGTTTCTAGCTTCCTGTCTCTCTCCACCTGGAGCCACCCTGCTGGGTGGTGTTCACGACCCTGACCGGGGCCCAAGCGTAACAGTATGCCGAAGCCATCAAATTTCCAGGGGAAGAGATGGTCTGTGTCCTGCCGGTGAGTCAACTTTTCACTAATTCAAGATGCCTCCTTCTTTAAAGTTTATACCTGCAATTCCTGTCAGACTTTGAATTATCCAAGCTATCAGAACTGTCTAGCCTGTGAACTTGTTGGTCAGGAACACTGGTCATGCAATAATTGCAACAAGAAAAATGTCTCTGTCTATCAGGAATGTTTGAACTGTCTGGCTCCTAAACCAGGGTGGTGGAAATGCTCCTGTCTTCCGTGTTTGTTACCACCAGGCAAACCTGCCCCCGGTGTTCTGCTCTAGGACCAGCTGTCCATTAAAAAAGCTATCAGCTCTCCTAACCAGTATTCTGTTTCTGGCTCAACTAAAACAGACATTTTTGCTGGCAGTTTGTGGATAGAAAAACCCAGGACTTACCTGGCCAAGAAGGCTTCTGTGACACCAGTGCTAGAGCCTCAGGAACAGGTTTCTCTCAAACGGAGAGAGTTGATAACTCTAGCAGGGCTCTGCTGCCCACAGCTGCTGTTGAGACACTAACGAGCACATTCCCTAGACGTCCTAGAACTGCCTGTGCCTTCTCTAAACTGCTCCTCCAGAAACAAAATAAGGAGCCTCAGAGTGTGGCTCGAGGTATCAAGCCCACAGCAGTGCTACTTGAGTCTTCTATGTGCTGCTTCAAACCTTGCTGCTCTGCCATCTGAGCCTGTTTCATCACCAGGGGGGGGCCAAGCCTGCTGCATCGCCCCAAGAGGGGGCCAAGCTGCTACATCACCCCAGAGGGGGCCAAGCCTGCTGCATCGCCCCAAGAGGGGGCCAAGCCTGCTGCATCGCCCAGGGGGGCCAAGCCTGCTATATCGCCCCTAGAGGGGGCCAAGCCTGCTGCATCACCCCAAGAGGGGGCCAAGCCTGCTGCATCACCCCAAGAGGGGGCCAAGCCTGCTGCATCCCCAAGAGGGGGCCAAGCCTCCTACATCGCCCAAGAGGGGGCCAAGCCTGCTGCATCGCCCCAAGAGGGGGCCAAGCCTGCTACATCGCCCCAAGAGGGGGCCAAGCCTGCTGCATCACCCCAAGGGGGCCAAGCCTGCTGCATCGCCCCAAGAGGGGGCCAAGCCTCCTACATCGCCCCAAGAGGGGGCCAAGCCTGCTGCATCGCCCCAAGAGGGGGCCAAGCCTGCTACATCGCCCCAAGAGGGGGCCAAGCCTGCTACATCGCCCCAAGAGGGGGCCAAGCTGCTGCATCGCCCCAATGACCGGGGGCCAAGCCTGCTGAATCACCCCGGGAGGGGTCCAAGCCTGCTGCATCACCCCAGGAGGGGGCCAAGCCTGCTGCATCGCCAAGAAGGGGCCAAGCCTACTGCATCGCCCAGGAGGGGGCCAAGCCTGCTACAATGCCCGGAGGGAGTGTTCCAGCCTGCTGTTCATCCCGAGAGGGGCCCAAACCTGCTGCACTACCCCGAGAAGAGCCTGCTAAACCGGTCTTGCTGCCACCCCCGGAGGGGCTCAAACCGGTACCACTAACAGACTTTCTAACTCAGCCATCTGAGCCTGTTGAATGGCTCCAGCTGTTGTTGCCCTCGGAGGGGCCAGACCTCATCTTTGAGTACCCCCTACTAAGATGGGACCCAGGAGGAGGGGGAGGCCTTGAGGAGGGGGTACTGTTACAGTTTTGGCTACACAGTGCAACTGCCTCACACCAGGGGTCCCTCTAGTGCTGGCTTTCCGGACAGGCCCAGTCCATCTTATCTGTCCACTCTGTGCTCTGGGTGTGTCCTTATAACCCTGCCTGCCAGTTGCCTCGGTTGCTTCGGCATCGAGCTCACCTGGGCTCCCTGCTCTAGCCTGCCTTGCGTGGCCTTCGGGCCTTCCTTGGGCGGCCTTCGGGCCTTCCTTGCCTTGCCTTGCCTTGCGCGGCCTTCGGGCCTTGCCTTGCCTTGCCTTGCGCAGCCTTCGGGCCTTGCCTTGCCTTGCGCGGCCTTTGGGCCTTCTTCCTTGATTCCATACCTGGCCATCTGAGCCTGTGTGTGTGTGGCCTACGGGCCTTCTGTGTGTGTGTGGCCTACGGGCCTTCTGACCTGCCTTGCTCCGCTTATTGTGTGTGGCCTACGGGCCTTCTGTGTGTGTGTGGCCTACGGGCCTTCTGACCTGCCTTGCTCCGCTTATGGTGTGTGGCCTACGGGCCTTCTGTGTGTGTGTGTGGCCTATGGGCCTTCTGACCTGCCTTGCCCCGCTTATGGTGTGTGGCTAGGGCCTTCTGTGTGTGTGAGGCCTATGGGCCTTCTGACCTGCCTTGCCCCGCTTATGCTGTGTGGCCTACGGGCCTTCTGACCTGCCTTGCCCCGCTTATGGTGTGTGGCCTACGGGCCTTCGTGTGTGTGTGTGTGGCCTACGGGCCTTCTGACCTGCCTTGCCCGCTTATGGTGTGTGGCCTACGGGCCTTCTGTGTGTGTGTGTGTGGCCTACGGGCCTTCTGAGCTGCCTTGCCCTGCTTACTGTGCCCTGACCCAGCCTGGACCCAGACACTGCTGACTGCCGCCTGCCCTGACCCAGCTGTACTTAGACACTCCTCCTGCTGCCTGCCCTGACCCAGCCTGTACTTAGACACTGCTACTTGCCGTGCCCTGACCCAGCCTGAACCCAGACTCTGATACTTGCTGCCTGCCCTGACCCAGCCTGGAACCTGACACTGTTTCTAGCTTCCTGTCTCTCCACCTGGAGCCACCCTGCTGGGGTGTTCACGACCCCTGACCGGGGCCCAAGCGTAACATAGTAATAGCGGTGGTTATTATCTATGTCAACTTAATTAATAGCAGGTAATGGACTTCTCCTCCAAGAACTTATCCAATCCTTTTTTAAACACAACTACACTAACTGCACTAACCACATTCTCTGGCAACAATTTCCAGAGCTTTATTGTGCGTTGAGTGAAAAATTTTCTCTAATTAGTCTTAAATGTGCTACTTGCTAACTTCATGGAATGACCCTTAGTCCTTCTATTATCCGAAAGTGTAAATAACCGATTCACATCTACTCATTCAAGACCCTCATGATTTTAAAGACCTCTATCATATCCTCCCTCAGCCGTCTCTTCTCCAAGCTGAAAAGTCCTAACCTCTTTAGTCTTTCCTCATAAGGGAGCTGTTCCATTCCCTTATCATTTTGGTCACCCTTCTCTGTACCTTCTCCATCGCAATTATATCTTGGTGAAGTCCTATTTCTTCTGAAAAAAAAGAATTGATTATTTCTAAAATGTAGTACATTCCTATGTCTAGGATTAGGTCAGAAGGATGGGAAGAAATGCTGGACATATTGCAAGGGGATAGTCCTAATTTGATCTCTTTTTTGGAGGCTTCCGTTGATGATATATCCACCAGAGCTACGCTCCTGGTATTGTTTTGTAGTGAAAAAGATAAAAACTTGGTGCTTCAGAAAATATTTTAAAAATAAAAATGTCTTTTTTGTGGTCAAAAAATTCAAATATTTCCTGATGTCTCTAGAAGCACTCAGTTGAGGAGGAGGAAACAATTTTTGTTATTAAAGCCAAGAGTTTTATCCTTGGGGCAGTATTTTTCTTTAATCCCATGTAAATGTCTGGTTATGTATCAGAAGAACAAGTTTATTTCAAGTCCCTTCCCACCTTGAGACATTTCTAGTGGATAAGGGGATGTGACGATGTGTAATATATGATTGCTGTGCAGAGTATATGTGATATTCAGTTTATTTATCTCATTGCTGTAATTGTTACAAATTTCCTTTTGACTTTTTTAGGTTTTGCCTGAAAAACCTCCCAAAATTTGGGGACTAGTCTATTGCAATATTTTTTGTGCATATGGATAATGTTTCAGTTTTGCTTGTAATTCCAATATGTTTACTTTATGGATACTTTTATTTATTTATTTAATTCTTTTTCTATACCGATATTCATGACACGTGTCATATCACGTCAGTTTACATCAAACATGGGGAATTAACATTAACAGTGATCATAGCTAGAGAGCTACTGAGTTAAGGGAGGAGGTAAGTTACAATGAACGGGGTTACTGGAACTTGGAGGTTGGAAGAGAGTATGGAGAGAGGAACAGTTAAGTGACGGTATAAATATATTTAATGCATTTTGTTAAAATCCAATACAATATCAATAAAAAAAAACCCCTAAAAAAACTCCCATCTCCTGCCTTAACATGTTCTTTGACTCCTCCCCCTTTCCCTTGATCATCAGCAAACTACAAGCAATTTGCCTATAGGGACTGAGTTGCTTTCTTTCTTTCAATACTCCTGCCCAGATTCTAATAGTTATACTACAATGACGGGAGCGTCTCATCAACCCATTCCCTCACTCCCAAAGAGCCTGAGGCTGAGTCTGGCATTCACATTATCCTGGGTAGCCAGGTACTCCATCCACCCTGTCGCCCTTCATAGTAAAGGTATTTGGATTAAACCCACTTCTTCCAACACACCATACATTTTTCTAAATCATTATTTGAATGAAACAAGAATATATAGTATAATAAATATTGTTTTCAATTTATACAAAATATGCCTATTTAAATAGGGCAAGCTGGGTAAGTTTGAGGCAAAAGAGACAATTAGTTGCATTGTAGATCTTAAAAATAAGAATCCTTTCAACAGAAGCATGTTATTTGTAATCAGTTATATATAGAAATCATGTTGGAAAGAGATTATAGAATAATGTGTCTTCAAAGTAAAAACAAAGCATCCTATTTTATGCATATCTGGTGTACCAAATGAACGCTTCTTAATTTGTTGAGTGCTTAGCCTTGGCAGTCTCAAGAAGCAAGACCCACATTTGGCAGCTTTTAATGGAATATAAAAAACACATGTACACTGAAAAAGTGCTGTAATTATAGTTGCCATCTTCACTCCTCTGGCTATGAAAATTATGCTTGAATTTGACTGAGCAACCACCTCTAAAGCATAAAGGCACAGAAATACTGTCATTATATGTAAACATAATTGATTGCATTAATATGAATATTGTTCCTATTGTTGTCCAAATGTCTTATTGTTGTCCAAATGTCTTATTGTTAGCCTATCAGTATGAAAATTGTATGAATTGTAACCTATGAGAATTGTCGTTGCATTATCTGTAACTGATTTGATTTTTAGTTTAAATGTTTTATGTAACCTTGTAAACCAATATGACGACATCCACCAAATATTGGTATAGAAATTTTAATAAATACATAAGCAAATAAATAAATAAAAAATTGCTGAATATTGAATATATTGCAGTGCTGGCTCAATATACTGCTGAGACACTTGGATTCTACCAGATTCATTTTATAAGAGACAGTTGTATTATGTTTTCTTGCCATGAATAGATAATGTTCTAACCAAATATTTCAGAAAATTATTTTGACAATTCATTGCAAATAGTCAAAATGTTATAAGGTTTGTTAAATATTGAAGTAAAGCATTTAGGGGTAGATTTACAAACAGCGCAAATTGGCGTACTTTTGCTGGCGCATCAGGCGCCAGCAAAAGTACGCGGGATTTTAGTAGATACGCGCGTAGCCGCGCGTATCCGCTAAAATCCTGGATCGGCACGCGCAAGGCTATCGATTCTGTATAGCCGGCGCGCGCCGAGCCGCGCAGCCTACCCCCGTTCCCTCCGAGGCCGCTCCGAAATCGAGCGGCCTCGGAGGGAACTTTCTTTTGCCCTCCCCTCACCTTCCCCTTCCTTCCCCTACCTAACCCACCCACCCGGCCCTGTCTAAACCCCCCCTTACCTTTGTCGGGGGATTTACACCTCCCGGAGGGAGGAGACGTAAATCCCCGCGCACCAGCAGGCCGCTAGCGCGCCGGGACGCGACTTGGGGGCGGGTCCGGATGGCGCAGCCACGCCCCCAGGCCCGCCCAAAAACGCTGCCGACACGCCCCCAAAATGCTGCGCCGACCGGGCCCGCCCCCAACATGCCCCCGACATGCCCCCCTCGCCAAACCCCGGGACTTACGCGAGTCCCGGGGTCTGCGCACGCCGGTAGGCCTATTGAACATAGCGCACCGGCGCGCAGGGCCCTGCTCGCCTAAATCCGCCCGGATTTGGGCGGATTTAGGCGAGCAGGGCTCTTAAAATCCACCCCTTAATCATTAAGAGAAATCTAAATTAGGAAACAAAATACCACCTGATGAGGTAATTTTCAAAAGGATTTATACATATAAAACCTGCTTTCACACATAGAAGTGGACTTAACGCATGCAAACAGGCTTTTCAACTCTGCAATTTTTGGGCCTTATTTTCCAATATCGCATTGGTAACGCATTAGGGGGCGTTACCAATGCAAATGAGGCTTCTTTCGTGCAGTGGGGAAACATCGTGTGCGGCGATGTTTTCGCCATTCGCGAAAACATTAGCGCCGACACAATGTTTTCCCACTGCACGATGATTCTTTCAGTGTTTTATCGCGGTGCACGATATTTGGCACTTTTTGGAGATAGTCCCAGACAGCCTGTTGCAGGCTCCCGGGGGGGGGGGGGGGGGGGGGGGGGGGAGAGAGAGAGAGAGAGAGAGACGGCCAGCAAATCTGCACTAGAGACCACTGTTCTGTCCGTAGGTCTCATGTGGAATGCAAAAGTGGCCCCCAACCCCCGACCCTCATACCTAATCCCACCCCGAGTTAGTAGGTAGCCCTCCCATAGGGATTCAAATACCTATGTAGGGCATAGGCACTATAGTAAGGCTCTCTCTCTCTCCCCCCCCCCCCCCCGGGGAGCCTGCAACAGGCTGTCCGGACCTACCGTGGATGGCGATAATCCTTTCTGGCCCGTAGCGCAGTCCATAACGCGAGGTTGGAGTTGTAGTTAAAATCCGCGATAGCAGCCGCGCTAACACTGCGGCTGTTTCGCCGCACACGATACACAGGTTCCCGCTTTACATATACTCCGCCCCCTGAATACCAAATGACTAATTTGCATTCGCGAATCGCGTTAACAGCTGTTAACGCGATTCGCGAATTTATCGCACGCGGTAAAGTGCTTTGAAATGAGGCCCTTTGTGTGCTTTGAAAATTCAATTCATTCATCTGAATTTTTAAAAGTTTTTAAAAAGCGTAAATGGGCTTTTGAAAATTGCTACGTTTCTGTGCATAACTCCTTTGAAAATTCACTGTGCAGGGCTAATTTTTTTAAAGGATTTATGCACATAAGTGGACTTTATATATGTGAATGGGATTTTGAAAAATGCTGCAATATATGCTACTTTTATGTATGGAACTCCTTTGAAAATTCACTCCTTAGTGTCAAAATGTCAAATAGTAATTGTTAAATATTGAAACCAAACATTAACAAGACAAATAAATCTAGGTGCAATTAGGATATAGATAAGTATACCTAATTTAGACATTGTTGACAATTGCATAATACAAAATGGATGCCATGATAATGCTCATCATAAAATGGTACACAGGCACTTGATATCCTTACAGTGGGAATCAATTTAGCCTCCAAAGAGGTTTGAATGGGCCTCTAAGAGGAAATTGTGGGCTGTCCATTCCTTCTTATCCAGTATTTTCAGTTGTATTTCACATCTGTATAAGCTTGCAGTCAAATATTAAATATGGAATATTTATTACAGATTTACAGGTGAATTTTCAAAGGAGTTATACATAAACAGTAAATGTAAATAGTATCATAGCAATTTTCAAAAGCCATTTACCTGTGTTCAGTGCACTTAATTCAGGTAAAACCTATTGAAAATTGAATGGTATATATTGCAGCAATTTTCAAAGCCCACTTAAATGGGTAAAGTGCATTTACACATGTAAAACCAAGATTTAAGTGTATCAATGCATTTGAAAATCTGGCCTAAAATAAAGAAGTTGAATAATATGAACAGAAACTAAAAAATGGAGTAAACAATTTCTAAATTAACCAAAAAATCTAATGGATAATGCATACATTTTCCATACCTCCTATTTTCCATAACATATGTATGGTTTACCTAGCACTTACTATTAGCTTCTCTATTCTTTAATAGAGGAATTTCCAGCAATAGGAAGATTCAGATGGAGTTCATGATGAGTGGCAGGTAACAAGAAAGTTATTTGCCCAAAGAGGATGGGGACAAAGAGAGTAATGAAAGGTATTTCCATCAGACACTAGGAGGAGTTTTTAGGAAATCTCTAGAAGAACCGATGCCGTATCGAACGCAACTGACCAAGTGTGCCCCTATATGCACCTTGAAGCACATTTTGGATATGTTAAACATGTGCCCAATGCAGTACAGGGATTAGTGCATCCATAACACACATGCAAACTACGCATAGTGAATTAGCGCCCATTGCATTTAAATTGCATGTAAATGAGCCAAGTAACTATTACTCCCCATATAGTAATGTGCACCCAAAAACAAGTGTGTCCATAGTTGTTTTTTTATGAATACATTTTGTGCCTTACCTAGCCCTGGCACTATTTTGGCAATGCTATCAATAGCAGACTTTCCTGGAAGGTTTCCGGACAATTTTTAGCATTTCAACAATGGATTATATTTATTTTCTTGGCCTTATCACTTTTCTCTTGCAAATGCAAGCGAGAAAAAAGCAAAAGAGAGTAATTATCAAAGCAAACAATCTGGAGAATGTAAGAATACAGGACCGGGTGTTAGCACAGGCACAGGTAAGCAAATAACACCGGTAAACTTGAGATAGCTGTTGGTGGACAAATTTTCACCCTAGTCCTGGATGTCCAGGCCCAGAGGCGGGTCATGGGTGATCGTAACAAGTGTGTATTTAAACACCCAAGTCCTGGACATCCAGGCCTGGAGTGGGGCCTGTGCAACCATAACAAGTGTGTATTCCAGTGCCCAAATCCTGACGTCCAGATTCAAAGCATCAGTGGCCTGTAGTTTACACATGGACATAAGAACATAAGAAAATGCATACTGGGTCAGACCAAGGGTCCATCAAGCCCAGCATCCTGTTCCAACAGTGGCCAATCCAGGTCACATAAACCTGGCAAGTACCCAAAAACTAAGTCATATAAGACATATAAGTAATGCACGTCCTTCCATTAAATGTTGGTTTTCCTGCTTATACTAATTCACATGTTGACTATTCCTTGGTCTTTCCATTGCCTCCCAGTGTTCAGGGTATGTAGGAGTCAATTGGGGAAAGTTATTTACTCTGGATCTGGCTTGATGGGTCCGTGGTCTGACCAAGGCAAGTATGCATGCCTTATGTTCTTATGTTCCTTTTTTTTTATTCATTTGTTTGTAGGTATAGTTCAGAGCCATCGGTTGACCCTGCCAGCATCGTATCATTCGGCCAAGGACAACCCTCTATGGATTGCCCAAGACAGATGTGCTGTGAAGATACCAGCTCAACTATTGGGAAATGTTAAGCCTTTATGAGGACCTGCCCAGTGATGTTGACCCCGTTGCCAATCGCAACCATGCCGTGCCTGGGTTGGTGAAACTTCTATGCTCTTTGCAGTTTTTTGCCACTGGACGTTCCAAAATATTGTTGGCATCACTTCCAAGGTGAATCAGTCCTTTGTTTCTCATCACTTAGGGGAAATTCTTAGGTATGTGCAGAGGGACGCCATACATTGCATCCTGGATTTCGGATTCCGTCGGGGGGGGGGGCAGATACGTTGCATTCGGCCGTATGGCACCCCGATACGTTATACGTCGATTTCTATTCATTTCCCCACTAAAATTAAAATTAACTACAACCCCCACCCTCCTGACCCCCCAAGACTTACCAAAACTCCCTGATGGTCCAGCGGGGGGTCCGGGAGCCATCCCCTGCACTCACACCCCTCAGTGCTGGTTTCAAAATGGTGCCGATAAACTTTCACCTACTATGTCACAGGGGCTACCGGTGCCATTGATCAGCCCCTGTCACATGGCCATCGGCACCATCTTGTGCTCCTACCATGTGACAGGAGCTGACCAATGGCACCGTAGCTCCTGTGACATAGTATTGGCAAAGGCTATCAGCGCCATTTTGATTACTGGAGCCGACAGTCCAAGTGCAGAGGTCACTCCCGGACCCCAGCTGGACACCAGGGGACTTTTGGCAAGTCTTGGGGGCCCTCCTGTCATTGGGTTCAAGTGTTATTAAGTATTTTATTTACTTTCCCCCTCCGCCCTTTTTTTTATGATTCCAAATATTGATAAGTAGAACCTGTGGGTCTTTAGCAAAGTGTGTAACCCATTTTAGGAATTACAGTTTTGCTCCCTCCGAATCATTCCACATCTTCGTTGTTATGTGCTGTGACCTTTTATTTCCTTTTACTCCCTATTGGTTTGCATCCTCTTAATTATATGTTCTGTGCTTATCTCAAGAAAAGTACTTTAATAAATAAAAAACGGAAAACAAACAGGTATCCTATTGATATTATCAAGCAAAATTTTAAAAAGCCCTGCGCGCACCAAAACTGTGAGATATGCGCGTATCTCACAGATTTTATAAGCCGCCCACGTGCACGCATATCTCCTGCTATGCACACAAGTCAAAAGTTTTGAAAAGGGGGCCTGGCCTGGGCAGGGCATGGATACGACTAAGGAAGACCGTGAGATGTGTCTGTAAACATTTACGCACACAGACGCCCGCTGGTGTCCCCTGCCACGTAACTTTACTACTGCTATGGATGGCATGTAAACAAAAAAAAATCTAGGCTAATCAGTGGGGCTTTCAGGGTTGGGGGCTAACAGGGGAGAAGGGAGGCTATTTAAATAGGGAGATTCAGATGACCTATCCCTTACCTGTGCCATCTGGGAATGAACTGGAACATTTCCAATTGAGTCGGAACGCATGGCTTTTAAAATCCCCCCACTTACGCAGTTGATGTGGCATTTGCGTGCACATGTGCGCACCATCTTAAAATGGTGTGCACATGTGTGCATGTACTCAGTCTATTTTATGCCATGCACACATAAAATAGGCTGAGCTTGAGCCGGCAAACACATGCACATGTGGGCCTGTTTAAAATTCACCTTTAAAGCGTTTTGCACAGAAAGTATTACACAGTATAACAGCATCATTCAAGCATTATTTGTTACTATACATTTTCTCTTATTACTATTGTTAATTGGCTCCATTTATTGTCAAGGTTGATCTCATCCTGATTTTATTCATTTGCATACATGAAGGTGTAGTTCTGGTTTCTCTAAAAAATCTCTTTGCATGCAATAGAGTAAATCCAGGTCTTTAAAAAAATGAAGTCAATTGGCCAGTTGGCAACCTTAGTTCTACTCTGGCAAAATGAAGTTTAAGAGAGGAGTATGCTAGAATGCTAAAACTTTATTTTCCATGCTAACAAATCAAAATAGAATCCCCCTGTACTGTTTACTTTTCCATTTGTAATCTACTTATCTGCTTTTATCCCCACATAATAACTCAGCCACATCCTCAGCCCACAGCTGAACATTATTGAGTAATCTCTCCAGTTAAGATGCCTGGAAATGTAAAAAGCTATGGAATTGGCAAGAGAAAAATGAGGTTTTGTATTAGGGCTTCAATGGCAGGAAACCGTATTCTTCCTACAGTGTCCCTGTCATCAAGAACACTGGAAAGATAATCATCATTCGTGCCTTGCCTAGACACACACACACATAGAGAAATCTTTCTTCCTGAAGTCAGAGATACAGCCTTTAAGTGTATTTTTTTTAAATTTAATATACTGAATGTATTTTTCATCTGTAACTAAAATAAAAATGTTGCTTGCTTTCTTAAGAACTAATTTTAGAATACTGAGAACTTTCACTGTGATTGTTTCTATTACAAATAATTATTAAACAAACTGGTCAGCAGTACAACTCTAAACACAATCGGGTGGCTTTTCAAAGCCCTGCTCGTGTAAATCCGGGCGGATTTACGCGAGAAGGGCGTTGCGCGCCGGTGCGCCTATTTCCATAGGCCGCCGGCGCGCGCAGAACCCCGGGACGCGCGTAGGTCCCGGGGTTTTCGGAAGGGGGCGTATCGGGGGCGTGTGGTGGGGCGGGACACGATGACGCGGCGTTTCGGGGGTGGGGCGTGGCGTTTCCAGGGGCGGGACCGGGGGCATGCGCCAGCCCGGGGGCGTGGTCCAGGCCTTCGGACCAGCCCCCGGGTCGGAGCACGGCACGCCAGCACTCCGCTGGCATGCGTAGATTTACGTCTGCTTCTCGCAGGCGTAAATCTACGGACAAAGGTAAGGGGGGGGTTTAGATAGGGCCGGGGGGTGGGTTAGGTAGAGGAAGGGAAGGGAAGGTGAGGGGAGGGCGAAAGAGAGTTCCCAGAGGCCACTCCGATTTCGGAGCGGCCTTTGAGGGAACGGAGACAGGCTGCGCGGCTTGGCGCGCGCCGGCTGCCCAAAATCGGCAGCCTTGCGTGCGCCGATCCAGGATTTTATAAGATTTGCGCGGCTATGCGCGTATCTTATAAAATCCAGCGTACTTTTGTTTGCGCCTGGTGCGCAAACAAAAGTACGCGAACGTGCTTTTTTTAAAAATCTACCCCAATGTTAATAAAAGTTAAAAGTGTCAGCAACCCTGTCGGCGTGTCCAGCAAAACTGAACCTCCCAGTCAGTTCGATCATTCACTTTACCAAATCCAAGTTTGTTCATATTTTTCAAGAACTTTTTTAAAGCATATAAGAAGACTTCAAACAGTCCTGATATGAATTTTTTTTTTTTTTAAATATTCCACTTTTTGCATTTTTTTTTCAGCACTTCAAAGCAGTTTACATTCAGGTACTATAGGTATTTCCCTATCCCCAGATAGGGCCTTTTCGCATGAGATAAGAATCAAATTAGGGGGAGGGGAGGAGTCGGGGCGGGGAGGGGCAGAGTCGGCGGTGTTTTCGCTGTCGGCGATAATGTTTCTAACATCATTGTCAGCAGTGGCGCGCCGAATACACCACCTTTCACGGTGGCTCTATTCGGTGCAAAGGCCAGCAACTGGCACACCGCAGTGGTGCGAAGGCTGCGGGCTTTCGCAGGCCCGTCCCTCCTTTGCCCCCCCGTTTTCGCAGGATTCATCATTCTGCGTTGAATGATGAATCCTGGCCTAAGTTTGTGCCCCGACACAGCCGATGTTTTGCTTAACCAAGCTTCATGAGGGGTATAAGTACATCAATGAAGAGAATCATCAGGCTGTTATCATGAATTCAAACCAACAGGTCTCAGTAATTCAAGGACCCGCTAGTCCGTTGATGCACTTCAGTTTTAAAAAAAAGCCCAGAACATATCCCAACCCTTCCTATTTATTTCAATATTGAGCCCCTCACCAGCTGACCCTTCCCACTACCATAGCCCACCCTCCCAAGTCCCCCCAGGACTCACCAAAAGCACCTGGTGGTCAAGTGAGGACCCAGAAGCAAACTCCCACTCCCAGGCTGATGGCTGCCGGTCAAAATGGCTCCAGCTCTCCTTTGCCCCTTTCTTGTGCCATTGGTCATCCCCTATCATATTATAGGGGTAAAGGGCTGGTCGATACCATTTTGACTAATGGCAGCAACAGCTACCAGCCCGGGAGTGAGAGGTCACTCCCAGGTCCCCTGCTAAATCACCTGGTGTTTTTGTTGAGTCTTTGGAGAGGTCATGAGGATGGGCTAGGGAGGGTGGGGGTCAATATTGAAATAAATGTGAAGAGTTGGGGTGGGTTCTGTTTTTTTTTTTTTAACTTGCTTTTTTATTTGCTCCCTCCAAAAAAACACTGGGGAAATTAATACGAAATTTTGTGACTCCTCCTATCATTTTTTTTAATTCCCAAAATGCAACGAAATAAGAAATAACTTCAGTATTTCTTATTTCATTGCAAATAAATGCCCACCCCTTTTCCTTTCTGTTTCAAAACTGATTGAATTGTTTCTGAAGCATAACTACTTCATCTTCAATAATGATATCTATTTTCAGATTATGCAAACTATGGGCATCAAAACATCACCACAATATGCTAATCCTTTAATGCCAGAACTGGAAGAGACATTTCTGAGTTATCTCAACAAACGTTCCAGATATGACTAGTACAACAATTTCATGATTGCATGGAAGGATAAGGAAACAATAAGAAAGTTTACAACTCCCTCAGTGCATTCAATCCCACAATCAGCCTCAAAATGGACTACTCCATGGAAAGAGATGAACTTTTTAGAGACTACGGTCTCAATCAGCAATGGGCACCTACAAACATCTGTATACTGGAAATCAACAGACAAATGCAATTATCTTCCCAGATTCCGTTTCCAATCTTCATTTACGAAAAAAGTTAATTATACATTCCAAAGGATGGAAATAAACACTTTCAAACAAAAGACTATCACCCCTAAAATCATCCCCAACAAAACAGTATCCCTCACTCAAAACAACCAGGAAAAAAAAAAAAGAAAAACCATGGCATGGGTAGCACTTTGGGTAGCACACAATGAATCCAGAAACCAGAAAACCTAAGGAAAATTCTTAAAGATCAACAACCACTACTATTGGAAGATGAATTATTGGGGGAGGCCTTCTGACAACAACCTAACCTGAAACAAAAGCTTATAATGTGTAAGCTCCAAACACAAACAAAAGAAAAATGACACATAACCCTGCAAGACACCACAATGCAAGTTCTGGCAGCACATATCACTGAACCCTACAGCTACTCAAATAGGAAAGCAATTCAAATTAAAAGTTTCACATTCATTCTTCTCTGTGAATATTCTGAACAAGAGAATGATCCCTAACAGTTGCAGGCCCAACACTTTGGAACAGTCTACCACCTCGACTCAGGCTCGACCCCATAACCCATTCATTTAAAAAGAACCTTAAAACTTGGCTCTTCAGAAAAGCATATCCCACATCGACACATCACCCACCACACTAAGTTGAGCCCCCCCCCTCAACCAACACACACTTCACTTCCCCTCCACCCCACAGCAGAATCCCATAATGGTTAACCCAAAGCAAATCAAGTTATCTTGCTACATTTGTAACTAAGTTATAATGATCTCACTACTTCTGTGATAATCTCTCTACTTCCATAATGATTTCAAGTCCTCACCACTTCTGCCATAATTTGTATCACTAACTTTACAAGTTATGCTATAGCAGAAGATACAATACTTTAATGCCTGTAGCCCCTCTACTCTAAAACATGCTTCTTAAATCACTCCACAGTCCACACTCCAAATGGTTACTCTTATTACAAAGTCACTCTTGTTACAAAGTTACCCTTATTCCAAAGCTACTCTTGTTACAAAATTACTCTTTTTATAGAGCTATCTTTGTTACATAGCTACTCATGTTACAAAGTTATCCATGTTACAAAACTAACCATGTATGTTTCAATGTAATGTTTCAATGTAAACACGACATCTATATATATGGTTTCCATTGTTAAGCTGTAAACCGGTGTGATAAAACTAGTTGAACATCAGTATAGAAAAAACAAATAAATAAGTAAATTAAAATAAATAAATAATGTGCGCATGATCCAATGCAAAAACAAAATGTAAAAAAGGAAGCTACATAAAAAAGTTTATTTTTATGGAACCTGCCCACCTAGAGGTATTTCTTGTAGACAAGGGAGGGTGAGTACATATTGACAGTCCCAGTTGGGGTTAGTTAACTGGTAAAAAAAAAGTTTATTCCTCCATTACACAAGGTTGTGATTCTTCTGATTAAAGCTCCCCTTATAATGTGGACTTTAAAATTTGGAATTACAAGTAATAATTTTCTTTGCTTTTTCTAGAAATTTTCTGTCTATGTAATCCATAACTTTTCTTTGTTTCTTTCATTGTAAAGATGTATAAGAAATCAATAAATTATAAATTAAAAAAAAAAAAAAGGAAGCTACATTGATGAAAGAAGCCAGAAATTAAGGATTAGAATCAATCAATAGATCCCATGCCACTATCACGTAGTGATAAGTAGTAGCTGTTAGGGGTGTGCATTCGGATTGACCGCATTAGTAAAACGCAACTCATATTTTTTTTTACTTAAAAAATTGATTCGACATAAACGATCGGATTTCCCACATATCGAACATAGATATGTTCGATATGTGGGAAATCGCGATTGTTGAGCCAAAATAAAAATATAAACCCCCTCACCCTCCTTAATCCCCCCCCCCCCGACTTACCACAACTCCCTGGTGATCGAGCGAGGAGTGAGGACGCCATTTCTGCAATCCTTGGCGAGAAGCATGTGACGTCGGCGGCACGTCGAGTGACGCCGGCGTCACGTGATTCCCGGCTCGTTCGCGCCGGACAGCTCGTTCGGCCCAAAAAGAACTTTTGGCCAGCTTGGGGGGTCAGGAGGCCCCCCCAAGCTGGCCAAAAGTTCTTTTTGGGCCGAACGAGCCGTCCGGCGTGAACTCGCCGGGAATCACGTGACGCCGCGTCACTCGACGTGCCACCGACGTCACATGCTTCTCGCCAAGGATTGCAGAAATGACGTCCTCACTCCTCGCTCGATCACCAGGGAGTTGTGGTCAGTCTGGGGGGGGGATTAAGGAGGGTGAGGGGGTTTAAAATTTTTTTTTTGCACATATGTACATATACCCAACTCATTGGATTTTTTTTATGTCCATATTGGCCGCAAGTGGGACCCCCTTTCGGACATAAAAAATATGAACATAAAATTTTGCTCTGCACATCCCTAGTAGCTGTTCCCTAAGGGGCAGATTTTAAAAAGCATTTACATGCGTAAATCTGGGTTTTACGCATGTAAATGCACTTTACTCGAGTAAGTGGGCTTTTGAAAATTGCTACAATATATGCCATAGGATTTATTCGCATAAGTGCACTTTACGTGAGTAAATGGCTTTTGAAAATTGCTACAATAGTAGTTACATTTATGCGCGTAACTCCTTTGAAAATTACCCCCAATGTCTACTTGATTAATAGTAATTTATGGACTCTTCCTTCAAGAACATGTCCAAATCTTTTTTAAACCTAGCTAAGCTAACTGCCTTAAATATATCCTCCAGCAAGGAATTCTAGAGCTTAACTGTGCTTTGATTAAAAAAGAATGTTCTACAATTTGTTTTAACTGTGCTATCTAATAACTTCAGGCAGTGCTCTCTAATCTTTGTGTTTTTTGAAAGAGTAAATAACCAATTTATTCATTCTTTTTCACTCATGGTTTCAGAAACTTCTAACATATTCATCCTCAGCCATCTCTTCTCCAAACTCAACAGCCCTACTTCTTTAACCTTTCCTCAAAAGATAGTCATTCCATCCACCTTTAACATTGGTTGCCCTTCTCTATACATTTTTCCAGTTCAACTATATATTTTTGAGATGCAGTGATCAGAATTGAACACAATATTATAGGTGCAGCCTCACCATGGCGGTATTATGACAGTCTTTATTTTATTCTCCATTTCTTTCCTAATAATTCCTAACATTGTGTTTGCTTTTAAAAAAAAAAAACAAAAAACATTGCACACTGATCCGAGGATTTCAAAATAAGGTCCACTATGATGCCTAGGTCCTTTTCCTGGAAGGCAATCTGTGGGAAATATGCGCTTGCCAGCAAGCCATTTCATCAGGGTTTAAACACTAACTTCCCTTCTCCCTGACCTTTGCCTGAATAAAAGCATCACTTGTGCTTAAGTCTCTGCCTAGGAAAGGATACCTGACTATCATGTATTTCTCTGGCTTGTGCTTAGCCCTGAATTCCTGGGGGAGGGGCTGGGTGTTCCCTAGTCAGAGGCAGGACAAAGTCAGGAGGTATAGATTTCAGCAGCCAATGAGATGATCTGTGCACACCCCCTGAGCCAAAGCCAATAGTGTAGGGACTCGTCTGTTGCTATGGGAAAGTAGCCAATCATGTAATGACACATCATCTGCCTTTGTATGAATGTACAATAAAAGGAAGAGCCTCGTGAGGGCTCACCCCTTCTCCTTCTCTTCCTGCCTGCGATGAAAGCTGTCTCAAGTGTGTTCTATGCCTCCATACTCAACATCTGGTGAGCCCGACAGTGATGATAAACTCCATGCTCATTTCGGCTGGTCATAGCTTAAGGTTCAACAGATTTGCAATCGTAAATATTTAAAAAAAAAAAAAAAAGTACTTCTTAGTAATTTTTAAATTATTTCTCAGCAAGTTTGTTCCCCACACTCGTGAGCATGGGCAATGATTTGACTGTACAGCAGAGGCTACATGCCAGGAAGCTGCAGCAAATCATCAATAATCATTATTTCATCACCAGAAGAAAAATAGCGCAAGTCAGCCTGGGGGACTTAGAAAAATTAATAAGTGAAATAGCTTGCCGTTGCCCTTGGTATTCGGAGGCGGGAACTCTAAATACCCAGGAATGGATTTCAATCGGCAATTGTCTTCATATGGCTCCCAGAGCTCCCATAAAGCAAAGATTAATCTGGCAAAAATGTACAGAGGCCATCGAACACATAGAAAAAAAAAGTTTAAAGACAGCAGTTTCAAACCATGTGCTTTTAGAAGCAGGCAGACTCAATCAGAATACCCTTCCCCCATCTTATGCTCAGTCTCCCTCAGAGACAGCAAATTCTTTGTATCAGCTCTCCATACCCACACCCAAGCCCATTCACACCTTCCCCATTTCTTTAGAAAAGCAACCCTTGAGAACAATTGAGCCACAACCTGGCCTGGGTGGGGCGGTTAGCATTGAATTTCAGCAGAAACCGCAGAAAGAAAACTTTACAGGAGAAGAATTATTAGAAGGACTTCAAGCCTTCCCCATCACAGAAAAGAACCATGAACAAAGGGGGACAGAAAATGAAATAGAACATCTGGGGACACACACTCACATGGCTCCTGTGGCTTCCTCTGCGTCCACCTCAGAGAAAAGGCCCCAGGAAACAGAAAACACTGAGGTCAGAAAAACTAGCCTTCCTCCATCTTGCCTGCAACCCCCTTCCCCCACCAACCACTCCCTGTACCCTCATTTGCCATTGCCTGAGACAGTCATTGACTCTGCATCATCAATTTGTCCAGGTAAATTACCATCTCAAACCACTGCTCCCGGTAACAATTTATGTGCCGCGGTCAGCATGGGATTTCACCTAGAACATGGAAATCTCACAAAAGAGGAATTATTGAAAGGGATTCAAGCCTTTCCCATTACAGAAAGAAACAAAGAACTAGGTGTGGCAGCAATAGAGTTGAGTGCAGCCCGGAGCGCCATGAGCAGTGGCTATGCCCCCAGGTCTTCAAAGAAATCAGCATATAAGACCTTGGGCCAGGCAGCTGCACTCCTGCGTTACAAGCAAAGAAAATATCAATATGAAAAAAAGGATTTAATTAGACTCCTGCGTTACAAGCAAAGAAAATATCACTATGAAAAAAAAAATGGTTTCTCTTAACAAACAGTACTGATTTGGAAAAAAATGGTTTCTATTAGTCTTTGATATTCAGTTACAAAAAATCTGCATACTTTGAGAGTATTTTCCCCCACAAAGTGAATGCCGAACCTTATGTTAAAACTGTACTGAGATTTGAACAATTACTGTGTAAATTACATGTTAAAGTTTCCCTTTTGCAAAATTAATTTGGCTCATTTAAAATGACTCCATTTCTCTGAGATTTAAGTTTATAGCAATTGTTTGAATTGCTAGCGTACAGAACTTATATTTTTATTGTAATTCTCCCTTTCAGGACAAAAGTAAATTAAAATAGAATCTGTCTGCAAGGAATCAGCAAGTCTGCAAGGAATCAGCAAGTCCTTGCCAAGCCATTGTCTCTGGTTGATTTGTTAAACAATGCTATCTTTAAGTTCCTATTGACTGAAGGATTAACTCCTTGGGTGCAGTTCTTTTCTTTTGAGAAACACTGCTCCTCCCCCCCTTTACTGTAACTCTTGCTTGCCACTCATGGGGGAGGGAGGGAGAACTTTTGAAGAGAAAAAAAACTGGACTTAGTACTGCAGTTTCTCTCTCTAGTTTATATATGTTATAACTCAGACAGATTAATAGTAGTTACAGTCACTTTAGCATGCAGCAGATAGAGCTGAGTGAACAGCGTGTTTAATTTCCTATTCTAATAATTATAAGAAGAAATTTTATTCTGATATTCCACATTGAAAGTAAGCTCAGAGTATTATTGATTGCAACTTGCACAATAGTTGCATTCTATAAAGTAATGATGGTGTCTCCACTAGGAGGCGCTATGTTATTCTACAAGTTATATTATATTATTGTTTTAATAATTCTGTTGTATAATAGTTTTTATTTTTCAGGCCTACAGACCTTCTGTATTAAGGACACTTCAGTTTTATTTTCTTTTTCACAAAATTTATACAGAATTCTGAACCTTAAAATTTTTACTGACAGAGATTGCTACATCTAAAGCAATCCCTCCCAAGCCTTTTCTTGCAAATCCAAATTGATTTATTAAATTGAATGATAGAATTGATTCTTCAAGGTTAAAAAAAGTAAAAACTTCACTTTTATCCTTACCTTAGTAATTTTTTGCTGTATGCCAGTTTTTAATATTTTCCAGATTTACAGCCTTCCTGCCATGAGGAGATGTGAAGATGAACACTTTGCAGTTTATTTTAACATTTTTCTAACGCCTTTTGACTTTTGATCCTTGATCTAATTTTGTTTTTGATAACTTTTTGATAAGATTTTTAGCTCAAATTATGTGTTATCTGTTGTCTGTCTTGATGCCAAGAAGACTATGAATGAATAGTTGCAGAATGAATATGAATATATGTCAGTTTTGTGTAACATATGTTTAATATAATGTATGGCATACTTGTCATTTGTGATCCAGCTTACTGCAAATGATTGTTCCTTTAAATGATTAATTTACATTTATTGCTAATTTACTGAATGAAAATTGATCACTGCATAAAAACTTTCTTGATAATGGGGCTACCCTCTGTCCTGAAAACTGATAATGGCTCTATTTACTGCAGCCATTCCTTTACATGAATTTTGTCAATAATTGAACATTAAATACGTATTTGGCATCCCCTACAACACCACAGGGCAAGCCATTGTGGAGAGAGCAATCATACCCTTAAGAGCTCTGGACCAAACAAAAGAAAAAGGAGGGATTTCCCCCTAAGAAGGACTGGCTGAACAAGAACAAAGTATTGTTTTAAATCACTTTAAATCATCCAAACATATCAAATTTAAGACCACAGCCATGAGTAATCATTATGGGACTAGGGTTAGTCACCCACAGCCATCAGTTTTGTATAGAATATTTAATGTCTGGTACGGTCCCGTCCCCTTATCAAAGGGACGAGGATATGTTTCTCTGCTTGCTTCCACAGGTATCAAGCCGTGGAAAGATGGAAAGGTGTCCAGGTCTACAGGACCCGATCCCCAACTTCTCCCTGAACCTCCACAGCCCTCAGAAGGACAGAGACCGGACTCCTTGCAAAAAGCAGCGCCACATGACCTGGGGACAGATCAAGGCCCTATCCAACCAATCTGCACAACTCCTTAGAACAGCAAGGCCTTGAGAAAACTCCAGAGAACTTATTAGCCGCTTTTTCTTGCCTGAATGCCAACTCATTAACAATTGTGTTCTGCACCCTCCTCCTTTGCCTTATTTCTCCAGCTATGGCGATTTCAGAACAAGGACTCTGACAGAACTTTTCACACCTGTTGAATCGAACAGACTGTTGGATCTGTGCACACTTGCCAACCCAAGCCTGCGGAGAACTACTGATGCATGCTGTACCATTTAACCTTACAGTATGGACTAATTATCCTTTACAGAGAGGTGTTTTCATTAACTCTCCAGTTAATAATACCATACTGCACATTGGTAACTGTATTCAAGAGACTGCCGCTCTTTGTTGGGACTATGATACAGGGGATGGGAAAGGGAATTCAGGTGGGAAATATCCATATTGTAACCGAACATTTGTATTAATCACTGAACACTTACATAATTATACCACACATATATGTGCAATTGGCAGATTTCAGGATGTGCAGTGGGAGACCCAAGCAAGTACAGAAAGTATAGAGGGGATGAAGGATTTACCTTTTGTAGTTATATAGCCCAAATGATAACCAATGACATGTCCACTAATCTGTTAGGAAACATATGGATGTTATGTGGGCGTAGAGCATATATGTACATTTCCCCAAGATGGAGAGACAGATGCACTTTAGGCTACATCCTCCCCTCATACTATGCAGTCAAAAATTTACCCAAAGCAAGGCTCCGTAACAAAAGGGAGGCGATAAATAATCCCATAGGAAAGTATACAGAAACTCAGATAGCTAGAAGCCTGTTTCCCCCAATGGGGACAGCTATGAATTACAGAGATTTACACGTCCTAGCTAACTGGACGGCTGCCATATTTAATCAGACAGTCCATGCATTAAAACTACTCACAACAGAAGTCTCTCAGATTAGAGAAGTAGCATTACAGAACAGCTATACCTTAGACACCATTTTAGCTTTAAAGGGTAGTGTTTGTGCATTAATTGGATCTCATTGCTGTGTGTACATATCAGTTTATAAAGCAAACCTCACACATACCATAGAGCAGATAGAAACCATGGTTGCTGATGCACCATTTTCAGACAGAATACCAACTTCTCCATGGGACTGGCTATGGTCCTGGCTCCCTGATATTTCTGGTCTCATAAGGGTGATTTCTATTATAAATGACCATAATTGTCTTAATTATCTGCCTGTGATGCTGTATTCAGTGCATACCCAAACCTCATATCCATACTGAAACCTTGCTCTCAGCCCGGATACAAAGATGTCTTGTAAGATGCCTAATAGGGAATCATGAGCCCTGCAGCGTTGGCACACCACCTGCACCAGCTCTGGGTGATATGGAGATTCAGGAGCTCATCGGCAGCTGGCACACCACGTCGAATCAGCTTTCTTCTCTCCATAATCCCCCTTCCCCTATTTCCAGCCCATACCAAGACATAACAGATTTCAGTAAGGGTCTAAAGCTTTATTGAGCTACTTAAACAAAAACAGAAAGGGTGAGATGTGGGAAATATGCGCTTGCCAGCAAGCCATTTCATCAGGGTTTAAACACTAACTTCCCTTCTCCCTGACCTTTGCCTGAATAAAAGCATCACTTGTGCTTAAGTCTCTGCCTAGGAAAGGATACCTGACTATCATGTATTTCTCTGGCTTGTGCTTAGCCCTGAATTCCTGGGGGAGGGGCTGGGTGTTCCCTAGTCAGAGGCAGGACAAAGTCAGGAGGTATAGATTTCAGCAGCCAATGAGATGATCCGTGCACACCCCCTGAGCCAAAGCCAATAGTGTAGGGACTCGTCTGTTGCTATGGGAAAGTAGCCAATCATGTAATGACACATCATCTGCCTTTGTATGAATGTACAATAAAAGGAAGAGCCTCGTGAGGGCTCACCCCTTCTCCTTCTCTTCCTGCCTGCGATGAAAGCTGTCTCAAGTGTGTTCTATGCCTCCATACTCAACACAATCCTAATATGGCACCGCAAATTACTTTTCCCTATGTGAATCACTTTGCACTTGTCCACATTAAATGTCATCTGCCATTGGAATGCCCAATCTTCCAGGCTCACATCATTTTTCACAATCAACTTGTGACTTAACAACTTGGAATAATTTTGTATCATCTGCAAATTTGATTATCTCATGTGTTGTTCCCCTTTCTAAATCATTTATAAATATATTAAAAAGCATTGGTCCCAGTACAGATCCCTGAAACACTTTTGATTATCTTTCTCTACTGAGAAAACTAACTATTAAGTTTTACTCTCGGTTTTCTATGTTTTAACCACTTTGCAATTCACAATAGGACATTGCCTCCTATCCCATAACTTTTTTTATTTTCTCAGGAGTCTTTCACAGCGGACTTTATCAAACACTTTCTGAAAATTTAAATATACTATGGGGTTGATTTTCAAAGGAGTGTGCGCGTGTCCATGTGCACGCGGTTCCTGGCACATGCACATGGACACGGCTATTTTATAACACACGTGCATTGGCACATGTGTGTAATAAAATACGATATCCACGTGCACATGCACATGTAGATATTAAAATCTGTGCAGGCATGTGCGGGTGGTGTGCACTGGGGGGGGGGGCAAATTTTCAATTAATATGTGCAGCGAAGCAATCGGGCCTCCCCAAGTTCCCTCCCAGTCCGCACCAATTATGAAGTGGACTGGGAAGGGGCTTCCCTACCTAACCCTCCTCCCTCTTCCCCTCTCCTCTCCTCTCCTCACCAACCCCTAACCCCTTCCTATGTACTTATTTTATTTTTGTTTGTTTTATTACTTATTGCTCCTCTGGAGAAGAAGTAATCTGCGCGCACTGACTGGCTGCTGGCATGCACTTCCCCGGGACAGCGTAGAATGGCGCTGTCACAGCCCACCCCACCTGCCCAGAATCCACCCCCGGCCCACCCCTTTGGAGAGGGCTGGCACTTGTGCGCATACCGGGGTTTAAGCGCATAGCCAGGCCATTTTAAAATGCGCGCAGCACGTGTATGACCCTGGCCATGCGCTTAAACCCCATTTTTTTTTTACGGGCAACAGCCTTTTCAAATCAAACCGTATATTGATTGGCTCACCATTATTCACATGGGGCCAGATTTTAAAAGGGTTATGCTCACCAGGGCCTATTTTCAAAAGGCCCGGCGACGCGTGTAAAACCCCGGGATGCATGTAAGTCCCGGGGCTTTACAAAAGGGGTGGTCCGGGGGTGGGGAGGTCCGGGGGTGGGGTGGTCTGGGGGCGGGACAAGAGGCCTCCAACATAGCGGCCATTGCCACTGTATCGGAGGATCGTGTGCCGGCAGGCTGCCGGCGCACGCAACTTGCGCCTGCCAAGAGTCAGGCGGGGTTAGAGTAGGGCTAGGGGGGGAAGGTTAGGGGAAGGGGCGGGAAGGTTAGGTTAGGGGGAAGGGAATGGAGGAAGGCAGCGCGGCTCTGGGCGTGCAAGGTGCACAATTGTGCACCCCCTTGCGCTTGCGACCCCAGATTTTATAACATGTGCGCGCGCCTGCGTGCACATGTTATAAAATGGAGCGTACATGTGTGCACATGTAGGCCACCTGCGCTTCTTTTAAAATCCCCCATGTTTATTAACTTCTTCAAAAAAATGTAGCAAATTAGTAAGGCAAGATTTTCCTTGTGTAAATTCATACTGTCTGTGTTCCAAAAACCCAGTTTTTCTCTGTATGTTCTTTCATTCTTTATAATAATGTATGTTTTCTAGCACTGGCATCAGGCACCATTTTGTAGAGCCGTGGATCACTCCTGGATCCTTTTTTAAAGATTGGGCTTGCTTCGGCCACCCTCCAATCATCAGGTACACTGGACGATTTCAATGATAGGCTACAAATGACTAATAATAGAGTTTCAATTTCATTTTAGAGAGTTGTATTCCATCTTGTCCAGGCAATTTGCTATTCTTTAGTTTGTCAATCTGTTCTGTCTTCCAGTTCATCCAAATCAACTCTATTAAATATCATTTCTGGTATGGGTATCTCCCCAGCATCATCTTCAGTAAACATGGAAGCAAATAATTCATTTAGTTTTTCAGCTCTGGCCTTCTCTTTCTTAAGTGTCCTTTTAGTCCTGATCATATAATGCTCCAAACAACTCTCTCACAGACTTCCTGCCTCAGATATAATATAAAAAGTTTTTAGTGTGAGGTTTTGCTGTTACTGCCAGCTTCTTTTCAAATTCTCTTTTAGCCTGCCTGTTTTACATCTAACTTGCCAGTGCTTTTGCTTTTTCCTATTTTCCTCAGATGGATCCTTTTTCCAATTTTTGAAAGATATTCTTTTGGCTAAAATAGAAGCTTTCACCTTACCTTTTAACCATGCTGGCAATCATTTGGCTTTCCTTCCATCTTTTTTTAATGCATGGAATACATCTGCACCAGGCTTCCAAGATAGTATCTTTAAACAATGACCATGCCTGATGCAAGCTCCTAACATTTGTAGTTCTGCCTTTCCAATTTTTTCTAACTATTTTCCTCATTTTATTAAAGTTTCACTATTGAAATTTAAAGCTAAGTTCCCTCCGTCCGTTCATTAAGTTAAATTTGATCGCATTATGATCATTGTTGCTGAGTGGCTCAACACTTGTAGCAAATCCTGCATTCCACTAAGAATTAGGTCTAAAATTGATCCCCCTCTCATTGGTTCTTGAACCAACTGTTCCAAGAAACATTCATTTAATCTGCTTCCCAGGCATGTCCTGATATTAGGGATGTGCATTCGTTTGCAACGAAATAGGAAATATAGACGATATTTCCTATTTTGTCGCGTTGTGGGGGGTTGCCGAAATGATAGGAAAACCCACAAAATTGTGTGTGGTTTTCTTATCGTTTTTTTTGGTGGGGAGAAAGGGACATAAAATAAAAAAACCCCAAACCCACCCCAACCCTTCAAATTTAATTAATTGCAACCCCCACCCTTCCAACCCCCCAAGACTTGCCCGACCTCCCCCCCCCCCCAAGACTTACTGAAAGTCCCTGGGGGTCCAGCAGGATCCCAGGAGCGATCTCCCCTCTCGGGCAATTGGCTGCCACTTATCAAAATGACATCAATGCTCCTTTGCCCTTACCATATGACGGGGCTATCGGTGTTATTGGTTGGCCCCTGTCACATGGTAGGAGCAATGGATGGCCAGCGCCATTTTGTTTACTGGCAGCTGACGGCCCAAGAGTGTGAGGTCGGTCCAGGGACCCCCACTGGAACATCAGGGACTTTTGGCAAGTGTGGGGGGTTGTAATTAATTAAATCTGAAGGGTTGGGGGGGGGGGGGGTTCGGTCCAGGACAGCCGAAAAAAAATCGGCCCGATAACGAAGGCTGAACCGAAAGGTTCAGCCGAATCACATCTCTACCCTGTCAATATTGAGGCAATTGAAATCTCCCATTATTAGTATGCTGCCAAATTTGTTAGTTTCCCTAATTTATTTTAGCATTTCAGCAGCCATTGATTCATTTTGGCCAGGTGGAGAATAGTATACCCTCAACACTATTTTTTTCCCCTTCACATATAGATTTTCTAACCATAAGGATTCTACTTTGCACTTAGTCTCCTGCAGGATCTTTATCTCCTTGGACACTATGCCATCCTTAACATAAAGTGCCACAACTCTACCATGTTAATTAACCCTATCATTGAATTAGTAGGTGGGATTTCCCTCCCTTCACCCCTAGAAAACATGAAAATCAGATAGGACTATAAACAGAACTGGCAGAATTTAAATGTATGTACAAGTTTTATTTTACTACCTGATATTAGAACATAAGAACATACGATTTTTCATACTGGGTGTTATGGTTTGTGGGTATGTGGACCCTTGGCCCGAGGTGTGAGTTGTTACAGCCCTTGTGGAGGAGCCCCACAGGTCCGCACCATCAGGAGGCGAGGTACAGGCACAGTGGGGAGCTCTGGACACAATAGTGGAGAGATTCCCAGGGACCAGGAGGTGACCCCCATAGGGCGACAGACCATTGGTAGTACCTGGAGTGAGACCCTGGAGAGAGAGGTACCAGACAGACTGCGGAGCGGTAGGCACAGGATTAGCCATGCAGAAGGTTCTCCGGGAGGACAGCCCCAAGGGGCGGAGCTGCAGCATAGTGGGCGTAGACTTGGAGGCGCAGGCCAACCCATGAGGCAGGGAAGCCCGGGCCCAGCCCCAGCTGCTGACATAGGCTGGAAACCGGAGAGTGGAGGAATGCCGGCAGTCTAGTAGAGAAGCGGGCCCGAGGAACAGGACAGCTGACAATCAATGAATGAACTGGAGCAAGTCCCATGGAGTGGGGAGGCTCAAGGTAGTCTCTTGAGTAGAGAGCATGGCCTGAGGAGCGGAAGAGCATAGACAGTCTTGCTATAACACAGGCGCAACCCCGAGGAGCGGGAAAGGCTAGCCAAGGAACTCACTACGTTCCAAGGGAGACACGAGTAGCAGGAGCTTGTTGCTGAGTAGGACCAAGAGGCGCAGATCCAGCCCAAGGAGCGGGGTAGGCCACAGGAGCAAGTCCTCGTAGGAACGCACACTGACCGCCGAGGAGCAGGTGCCAGACAGGGTCCAGGAGCAAGGCACTTAGCGACATCTCAGGAATACAAGGCAGGAGTTGAGGACGCGTACAGAACTTGTTGCCAAGTCGGCTAGCTGAGGGTGAAGATGGAGATTAAGTGCAGGAGTCCAATGACATCATCAGTCAGGGACACCCCCGTGTTTCCCGCCAAAAAGGATTCACAGGCAGGGCCTGTGACGCGCGCGCGCGCCTAGAAAGGCCCAACATCGAAGTAGGAAGTTGCGGCATCCATGCCGCCGTGAGGAGTCCCGAGGAACGCGGCGATGTTGGCAGGCCCACGCTGCAAGCAGACCTGGGGAGGGCAGGAGAGCGGTGCAAGAAGTGAGTACTCGCGGGCGCAGCCATCTGTTACCAACAGGCATAACACTGGGGCTGTCCAAAGGTCCATGAAGCCCAGTATCCTGTTTCCAACATAGCCAATCCAGGTAACAAGTACCTGGCTGGATCACAAAGGGTAGATGGATTCCATGCTGCTTATCCCAGGCATTAGCAGAGGATTTCTGCAACTCCACCTTAATAATGATTTATGGAATTTTCTCCAAGAACTTGTTCAAACATTTTTTTTAAATGCAGTTACACTAACAGCTTTCACCACATCCACATCACCACAATGAATTCCAGAGCTTAATTATGCATTGAGTAAAAAAAAATATTTTCTCCTATTAGTTTTAAGTGTACAACATATTAACTTCATTGTTTATCCCCTTGGCTTTTTAATTTTTGAAAGAGTAAACAGTCTATTTATGCTTACTCGTTCCACTCCACTCATTATATTTTAGATTTCTATTATATCGTTACTCAGCTATCCCTTTTCCAAACTGAAGAGCCCTAACCTCTTTAACCATTTTTTATAGGGAAATTGTTCCATCCATTTTAACATTTTGGTTGTCCTTCTCTGTATCTTTTCTAATTCTTCTATATCTTTTTTGAGATATGGTGACCAGAACTGCACGCAGTACTCAAGATGAGGTTGTACCATGGAATGATACAGAGGCATTATGATGTTCTCTGTTTTATTCTTCATTCCCTTCTGTTGCGGCGCGGACCCGTACCTGGCAGTCAGGAGATTCCTCCTGACACGACGCAGCCATTCCCCGTTGGCATATGGCCGCGCAACGTGAATCTGTTGGGCAATGCTCCTCCCCTCATGCTGATGTCTTCCCAAGGGGCCCTCGGCCCTGCGCCTGCGAGGGGACATTTAGTACTTAGCCCGGCGTTTGAGCACCAGCAATGCCTTGGCTACAGGCTTGCTTGTGCTGGTGCTTTTTGTGGTGATTCTGCATTTTCCTCGAGACCTGGACTGTTTTTGGATTTCCCTGCCTGCTGCCTGCTTCTGACCTGGACTGCCCATTAGATTGTTTGTCTGCTGCCTGCCTGCTTCTGACCTGGACTAAACATTGGAATTGTTTGTCTGCTGCCTGCCTGCCTCTGACCTGGACTGCACATTGGAATTGTTTGTCTGCTGCCTGCCTGCCTCTGACCTGGACTGCCCATTAGATTGTCTGCTGCCTGCCTGCCTCTGACCTGGACTGCACATTGGAATTGTTTGTCTGCTGCCTGCCTGCCTCTGACCTGGACTGCACATTGCAATTGTTTATCTGCTGTCCACCATTGATCTGGACTAACCATTGGATTCTGCTTGCCTGCCGCCTGCCTCCAACCCGGATTGAGAATTGGATTCTGTTTTCCCTGCAGCCTGTCTCTGAGCCGAACTACGTATCGTATTCTGTGCCTTGGCCACCTCGGCTGAATCTCGGTGCGGACCTAACTCAGGTAAGGCTGTTATACTATCATTTGGGTCCATGAATCATAACACCTTCCTTATAATTCCTAGCATTCTATTTGCTTTCTTTGCTGCTGCTGCATACTGAGCAGCAGATTTCAACATACTATCAATGATGATGTCTAGATCCTTGCCCTGAATGGTGACTCCCAATGTGGAACCTTGCATTATATAGCTATAATTTGGGTTTCTCTTCTCTAAGTGTACCTGTCACATTAAATTTCATTTTCCATTTGCATGCCAAGTCTCCCAGCTTTGCAAGATCCTCTTGCAATTTCTCACAATCCTCTTATGATTTAACTACTTTGAATAATTTTGTGTTAGCACATTTAATCACCTCACTTGTTACCATCCCAGAACAGATCCCTGGAGCACTCCACTATTCACCTTTCTCCACTGAGAAAAATTACCATTTAGCCCTGCACTCTGTTTTCCATCTTTTAACCAGTTCCCAATCCACAGTAGGACTCTGCCCCATGCTATGAGTTTTTAATTTCCTAAGAAGTCTCTCATGAAGAATGTTTTCAAATGTTTTCTAGTAATCAAGATATACTATATCAACTGGCTCATCTTTTTTGCATGTTTATTTATACCCTCAAAAAAAATGTAGCAGATTGATGAGGCAAGACTATCCTATACATTTCTCAAGATATCAAACAGCACATTTAGCTACTTGGTAGTATTATTTCCCACAAGGTATCATTACCATACAGAAACGAAAGAATCCCTTGCATTCCTTTTGGCCCACTATCCTCCCCCTTCCCCTTTCCACATTATCCTAAGTTTTACCCATGTTTAGGGATGCAACTAGGCAGGTGGAGACTGCCAATCATAAGGAGGAATCCATTGCAACTAGATTGCTGCTTATGTCTCCTTTACCCCACCTCTGCTTTGCTGTTGGGGCAAATCCCCATCCCTATTCTGCTTTTGGACCAAGGCTCATCCTCCTCTATGCTTTATTGCTGGGCCCACATTCTTTTGGGGACTAAACACCACCTCCTGTTCAGCTACTCGGTTTATGCCCTCCTGAGGGACCAATTTTCACCTGGTCAGAACTTTAGAGGATGACCTTTCTATATCTCCCACCCTTCCTGCCACAGGAACTGTCTGGATTGTCTGTCAAACTGGCTATTAGGGATGTGAATCGTTTTTCAACGATTAAAATTATCGTCCGATAATGTTAATATCGTCTTAAATCGTTATAGAACACAATACAATAGAAATTCTAACGATTTATCGTTAAAAATCGTTAAATCGTGTTAGTGCGCACTAACTCCCGTTAGTGCGCACTAACAGAAAATGATACAAATTGACACTTTCCAGGTCAGTAAAGGTCAGTTAGGAATGAATATGTGTTCCTATTGGCTGGCTGCCCTCTTATCTATTGATGTTACCAAGGTTCGCACTGAGGTGATGGTTGGGGGAATGGGAAATGGAACTGGAAACTCACCAACAGAAAATGAAACAAAGTGTTGACACTTCCCAGGTCAGTAAAGGTCACTTAGGAATGAATATGTATTCCTATTGGCTGGCTGTGCTCTTATCTATTGATGTTATCAAGGTTCCCACTGAGGTAATGGTTGGGGGGATGTGAAATGGAAACAGTTGGAAGCTTGACAAAAAAAGTAATGTGATGATCATCACTCATGTGACTAGAACTTGTTTGTTTATTATTTTTGTTAGCAGGCATGTGAAATGCTAGTGCATGTTGAATTTGCCAATCACTGTGCATTTTAGAAAGGTGGTCCTGGCTGGAACTATTATACACAGTTCAAATATATGTGGTAATTGATTGTTGGTAAGTGTATTTTTTAAGTAGCCACACTGGCCACCAGTATGTTTACTTTTCCTCCTACTTAACTCACTAGCTCAACTTTATAAGAAGGGCTTCTCTGCTTGTGTGTTGCTTTTGTTTGGTGTGAGGAGAGCAGAAACATCAGATCTTTATTCAATCTACTACAGTCAGGCAGCTCCCCCCTGTCTGTGAAGCCAGCCTCTCACTAGTAATGCAGGGAAGGAGCTGTTTCAGCCTCACCATCCTCCTCCCCCCCTCCCCTCACCCACACACCATTCACTGGCTGGGACATGGGGGAGGGTCAGGCAGCTCCCCCCTGTCTGTGAAGCCAGCCTCTCACTAGTAATGCAGGCGGGATAGGGCACTGCATGCAGGAAGATCACAACACCCCTGGTGTCAGGGTTAGGGCACTGTGTGCAGGAAGATCACAACACTCCTGGTATTAATAGGGATAGGGCACTGTGTGTACATGAAGATCACAACACCCCTGGTATCAGGGTTAGGGCACAAGTTCTAGTCACATTGACTGATCACATTACTTTTTTTGTCAAGCTACCAACTGTTTCCATTTCCCATCCCCCATATACTGTCAGTGGGAACCTTGGTAACATGAATAAATAAGAGGGCAGCCAATAGGAATACATATTCATTCCTAAACTGACCTTAACTGACCTGAAAAGTGTCAAATTGTATCAATTTATGTTAGTGCGCGCTAACGGGAGTTAGCGCGCACTAATCGGAAAAAACAATTTTTAACGATTTTTCAACGAAATAATCGTGCCAAACACGATTTTCTTCTCTTGCCACACGATTTCAATCGTTAAGACGATATGGCACACGATTCACATCCCTACTGGCTATGGGCCTGTTGGGCCTGTTATGAAGGGGCTAATATTCAAGTAGAAATGAGCATGCATGCCATTAGCATATTAACCAGTGTCATCCTCATTATAACATAAGAACATAAGATATGCCATACTGGGACAGACCAAAGGTCCATTAAGCCCAGTATCCTGTTTCCAACAGTGGCCAATCCAAGTCACAAGTACCTGGCAAGTACCCAAACATTAAATAAATCACAAACTACTATTTCTAATTACCATAATAGCAGTTTATGGATTTGTCCTCTACAAACTAATCCAAACCTTTTTTAAACTAGTTACACTAACTGCTGTAACCACATCCTCTGGCAATGAATTCCAGAGCTTAACTATGCACTGAGTAAAAAAGAATTTTCTTTGATTTGTTTTAAATGAGCTACTTGAAAACTTCATGGAACCTAGCTCAAGGAGGCAGAGCATCTTTTGAAATGCCCTTTAATGCTAGGCTGCAAGCTTGGTTCAAATCACCTGGCTGTCCAGATATGGATAGACCAAAATACCAGCCTTGCGTAGAGTCGTTGCTACTATCTCCCTGATCTTGGAGAGGATTCTGAGTGCTGTAGCCAGCCCGAACATCCAGGCTTGACACCATTAATGCTAAGGACATAAGAGCATGCCATACTGGGTCAGACCAAGGGTCCCATCAAGCCCAGCATCCTGTTTCCAACAGTGGCCAATCCAGGCCATCAGAACCTGGCAAGTACCCAAACACTAAGTCTATTCCATGTCACTGTTTCTAGTAATAGCAGTGGCTATTTTCTAAGTCAACATAATTAATAGCAGGTAAACGACTTCTCCAAGAACTTATCCAATCCTTTTTTAAATACAGCTACACTGACTGCACTAAACACCACCAGTGTTACATTGGTTACCATTTTGATTGACATGAGGAAGCTTGAAATTAGGGATGTGAATCGTTTTTTGACGATTTAAAATATCGTCCGATATATTTTAAATCGTCAAAAATCGTTAGGGCCATGATACAATACCAATTCCCCCGATTTATCATCAAAAAATCGTAAATCGGGGGAAGGGGGAGGGCAGGAAAACCGGCACACTAAAACCCCCTAAAACCCACCCCCGACCCTTTAAATTAAATCCCCCACCCTCCCGAACCCCCCCCCCCAAATGCATTAAATTACCTGGGAGTCCTCCGTAGCGGCGGTCCGTGGCTAAATCGGGGGAAGGGGGAGAGCACGAAAACCGGCACACTAGATCGTGAGGTCTTCAGCCGGCGCCATTTTTCAAAATGGCCACCGCAAAATGGCGGCGGCCATACACGAAAACGATTCGACGCAAGAGGTCGTTCCGGACCCCCGCTGGACTTTTGGCAAGTCTTGTGGGGGTCAGGAGGCCCCCCCAAGCTGGCCAAAAGTTCCTGGGGGTCCAGCGGGGGTCAAGGAGCGATTTCCTGCCGCGAATCGTTTTCCGTACGGAAAATGGCGCCAGCCATACGCGTATGGCCGGCGCCATTGTCCGTACGGAAAATGGCGCCGGCAGGAGATCGACTGCAGGAGGTCGTTCAGCGAGGTCCGGAAATCTCGCGAGGGTTCCGGACCTCGCTGAACGACCTCCTGCAGTCGATCTCCTGCCGGCGCCATTTTCCGTACGGAAAACGATTTGCGGCAGGAAATCGCTCCTTGACCCCCGCTGGACCCCCAGGAACTTTTGGCCAGCTTGGGGGGGCCTCCTGACCCGCACAAGACTTGCCAAAAGTCCAGCGGGGGTCCGGAACGACCTCTTCCGTTGAATCGTTTTCGTCTATGGCCGCCGCCATTTTGCGGCGGCCATTTTGAAAAATGGCACCGGCTGAAGACCTCACGATCTAGTGTGCCGGTTTTCGTGCTCTCCCCCTTTCCCCGATTTAGCCACGGACCGCCGCTACGGAGGACTCCCAGGTAATTTAATGCATTTGGGGGGGGGTTCAGGAGGGTGGGGATTTAATTTAAAGGGTCGGGGGTGGGTTTTAGGGGGTTTTAGTGTGCCGCTGGACCACCAGGTAATTTAAGGCATTTGGGGGGGGGATTTAATTTAAAGGGTTGGGGGTGGGTTTTAGGGGGTTTTAGTGTGCCGGCTCACGATTTTAACGATTATGACGATACTTTACACACACAAACGGCAACGATACGATTCCCTCCCCCTCCCAGCCGAAATCGATCGTTAAGACGATCGAGGACACGATTCACATCTCTACTTGAAATATCAAAATAAGCATTCTACAATATTCTTGTTGTAATGAATATTCACAGTATGGATGACTGATTAATAAAAGTTTGGTCACATTTGGAATGAGCATGCACTTCTCAGAATAGAACATGATTGCATCCTTGTATACAGATAGCCAGATGGTGCTTATGTTTCCTGCCAGGCAAAGCAATTTATAGAAACTATCACTCAGATGATGAATTTCAAATTAGGCAGAGGATGAATAAAATAAATATGTTCCTGCTGTAACTGGTAACTATGTTTTTATGGTCTTCTTATACAAAGCTGCTCAGAAATGCCTTTACATTTAAATTATGTGTAGGATTAAAATTCATGGCTTCTTATGTTTTTTCCATGTTGGATGCAAAATTAAAACAACATGTTGAGATGAAGGGAAGGTCTGGAATGTCAAAGTCATGAAAAAGATATGCAGATTTATTCAAAACTGGGCTCAGATTAAGCTAAAAATGTGAGAGATTTACCACATGCCAAGAATGAATCAGAAAACAAGCGACAAAAACTGTGGTACAGTGGTGTATATTCAAATAAATGCAATGAAAGAAACACCCACATAAAAGAGCTGGATCTGTAATTATTGCTAAGTTGTGGATACCTCATATATTTCACTCGGGCTTTACTTAAAATGCCTCAAGGTAAAGGTGTGCAGTTTATTTGTATACTGCTTTGCATGTCATTGGAAAACTTTTTGCGACTATGCTACACCATATTTTATAATCATCGGTAACCACTTATTTTAAAGCAATCATAGTTATATAGAAGGCAGAATTAATTTAAACTTATCTTGACAATTTGAAAGAACACTAGCCCAACCCGACACGGTACGTGTTTCGATGGCTTCTTCAGGGGTGGGAAGGCAATGCGGTGTCTGAAATTATAAACAAATGATTTAATTTAGTTAAACGTATCTTTTAAGTGAATGACATCAACCGTCTCACATGGTTCATCTATCAAGTTACTTTAGATCACTGTCTTTCTGCTTGTAGAATGAATCAGAGGCTGGTTTACCTAAAATAAACTTCTTCTTGGTCCCTAGAACACAAAAATATTCTGGGTAAGGATTTACCTTCTCCAATAGTTCAATTTGTAAATGAGATTTTACCAATGAAATCAGAGGTCAAAGTGCTTGGAATGGCACGAGATCTGGAAAAAGTCATGCAGGCCTGCGTTGATAAAATAGTAAAAGTCTTGTTTTATGATTTGTATCTAATCAGTGGCCTCAGACCATGTATTGCCAGCAATCAAATGGCTGCAGCTATCCAGGCTATGGTTATTGACCAACTAGATTATTGCAGTACCCTATATATGGGTTGCACAAAAGGCAGCTGAATCATTAACAGCATGTTCAAAATACATCCACCCTTATTTTGATAAGACTAAAGCTCTAGATCATATAACTCTTGTTCTATAAGCTTACATTGGCTGCCAATCACATTTAGAATACATTTTAAGATCATGTTGTTGACTGACAGTATAAAGTCTTTTTAAAAAATGACTCCTCATTTTTGAAGGACAAGTCACAGTGATGCTTTCCAGGAAGAACACTATGTTCCTCGTAAGACGCATTGTTCTCTACACCCTCTATTGCTGATATCAAGTATGTAAAGACAAGAATGAGAACATTCTCCTGTTTTGGGCCAGCCCTTTGGAATTCTGCCCCAAGAGAGCTATAATTAATCAAATAGTTAACAGGAAGCATTATAAATCATGGCTGTTCACAGAAACATTTAACCCTCATCACCTGTCATGATAAGAAAGCAATTAATTCTGGTTGGGGGAAATTTGAACTTCATAAGTTGACATTGGTACAATTCTAGAGTCCTTTTGGACCCCAACCCAAATTCCAGATAAATAGTACAAAGTAACTCTGGAAAAATATGATTTATTGTGTTAGTATTAATTAAACTTTTTATTTAGAAAAAAAACATATTTCCCATTAAAACACAATTATACTTCTGAAATGTTTTTCTTAAGTACAAAATTTTGTTTCAGATGCTCATATAGCAGGTATTTAATAATGAGATACACATTAACATTAATTTTTCAGTAAACACAAAAAGAACACTGCTTTATGGCAATTATGTGCTCTCTGTACACAAACCTTTTACAGTCCTTAATACATCTTTTTGATTTGTGATCTGCTAGTCTGGAATAGAGAGCATACATTTCCTTTTTCCCTCAACAATGAAAGATACTGGGATTTTGTGGTACATTGCAATAAATGCAGTTCTGATTGGCCTGATTAGATTCTCTTGACATGATCTGCTGTGTGAAGCATGATGTTATGCCTGTCGGTCGCAGACGGCTGCGACCGCGAGTACTTACTTCCTGCACTACTCTCCTACCCTCCCCGGGGCTGCTCACTGCACGGGTCTGTCTGTACTGCCGCATTCCACGGGACTCTCCTCAGCGGCATGGATGCCGTTGCTCGCTGCTCCAACGCTGGGCCTTCCTAGGCACGCGTGCGTCACAGGCCCCGTCTTTGAAGCTTCTTTGGCGGGAACCTCGGGGGTGTCCTGCAGTGATGATGTCATTGGCCTCCTATATTTAAGCTGCACCGTCACCCCCAGCAAACCGACTTGTCAACAAGTTCCATTCTTGGACTCAGCTCCTGCGGATCCTTCTGATGTCACCTGCTGCTTTCCTTGGACCCTGTCTGGCACCCGCTCCTCGGGGATCAGTGTGCGCTTCTCGGGAACTTGCTCTTCTGGCCTATCCCACTCCTCGGGCTAGCCCTGCGCCTCTTGGGTTCAATCCTACCTGCATCCAGCTACTTGAGTCTCCTCTGGATTCGCAGTACTCGTGAGTTCCTCATCTGGCCTCCTCGCTCCTCAGGGCTGTGCCTGCATTCTCATCTAAAGACTGGCAGCACTTGCCCGCTCCTCGGGCCACGCTTATACTAGAGATCAACCTAGTCCTGCCCCGCTCCTCGGGGCTGGACTTCAGCTTGTTCCTCTCCATCACTTGTCCCATTCCTTGGGTCAGCTCCTGCTTCGTCTCTGGCAACACCTCCACTCTCCGGGGTTCTGCCTTCATCAGCTGCTTGGTCAGGACCGGATTACTCCACTCCGTGGGTGGTCTACATTCCTAGCTACATCCATCATGCTGCAGCTGCAACCCCTTGGGGCCATCCTTCCAGAGAACTTCCTACAGCCTACCATCCTGCGGGGGTTAGCTACTGGTCTTTGGGGCTTTTCCATCGCTGTGCCAAGAGCTTCCTGCGGTGCTGGTATTCCACCTCCTGATGGCGCAGACCTATGCGGCTCCTCCCCACAGGCTGTAACAACTTGTGTCTCGGGCCAAGGGCCAACAAACCCATAGATCATACCACATGATGATTTCTCACCAAACAACAAAGCTGGCAATTGTACTTCCATTAATCAAATTGCACAGAAAGATAGAAATGTAATGGCAGAAAAAGATTATACAGCATATCTAGTCTCCCTATCTACACCAAGGGCTGTTTTACAATCTCTATCACATTCTCAGAGATCACCTGCTAATGCCAGAAGTCTAAGAAGTAAGATGGGAGAATTAGAATGTATAGCAGTAAATGATGACATAGACTTAATTGGCATCTCAGAGACATGGTGGAAAGGGGATAACCAATGGGACAGTGCTATACTGGGATACAAATTATATCGCAATGACAGAGAGGAGCACTCGGGAGGAGGCGTGGCACTTTATGTCCGGGATGGCATAGAGTCCAACAGGATAAACATCCTGCATAAGACTAAATACAAAATTGAATCTTTATGGGTAGAAATCCCTTGTGTGTCAGGGAAGACTACAGTGATAGGGGTATACTACCGTCCACCTGGTCAAGATGGTGAGATGGACAGTGAAATGCTAAGAGAAATTAGGGAAGCTAACCAAATTAGGGAAGCTAACCAAATTCTACTGCACTACCAAATTGGGGGTTAAAGGGGCACTTAGAGAAGATAAGGCCATCGTGGAAAAATTAAATGATTTCTTTGCTTCGGTGTTTACTGAAGAGGATGTTGGGGAGGAACCCATAATGGAGAAGGTTTTCATGGGTAATGATTCAGATGGACTGAATCAAATCACGGTAAACCTAGAAGATGTGGTAGGCCTGATTGACAAACTGAAGAGTAGTAAATCACCTGGACCGGATGGTATACACCCCAGAGTTCTGAAGGAACTAAAAAATGAAATTTCAGACCTATTAGTAAAAATGTGTAACTTATCATTAAAATCATCCATTGTACCTGAAGACTGGAGGATAGCAAATGTAACCCCGATATTTAAAAAGGGCTCCAGGGGCGATCCGGGAAACTACAGACCGGTTAGCCTGACTTCAGTGCCAGGAAAAATAGTGGAAAGTGTTCTAAACATCAAAATCACAGAACATATAGAAAGACATGGTTTAATGGAACAAAGTCAGCATGGCTTTACCCAGGGCAAGTCTTGCCTCACAAATCTGCTTCACTTTTTTGAAGGAGTTAATAAACATGTGGATAAAGGTGAACCGGTAGATATAGTATACTTGGATTTTCAGAAGGCGTTTGACAAAGTTCCTCATGAGAGGCTTCTAGGAAAAGTAAAAAGTCATGGGATAGGTGGCGATGTCCTTTCGTGGATTGCAAACTGGCTAAAAGACAGGAAACAGAGAGTAGGATTAAATGGGCAATTTTCTCAGTGGAAGGGAGTGGACAGTGGAGTGCCTCAGGGATCTGTATTGGGCCCCTTACTTTTCAATATATTTATAAATGATCTGGAAAGAAATACGACGAGTGAGATAATCAAATTTGCAGATGACACAAAATAGTTCAGAGTAGTTAAATCACAAGCAGATTGTGATAAATTGCAGGAAGACCTTGTGAGACTGGAAAATTGGGCATCCAAATGGCAGATGAAATTTAATGTGGATAAGTGCAAGGTGATGCATATAGGGAAAAATAACCCATGCTATAATTACACAATGTTGGGTTCCATATTAGGTGCTACAACCCAAGAAAGAGATCTAGGTGTCATAGTGGATAACACATTGAAATCGTTGGTGCAGGTGCTGCGGCAGTCAAAAAAGCAAACAGAATGTTGGGAATTATTAGAAAAGGAATGGTGAATAAAACGGAAAATGTCATAATGCCTCTGTATCGCTCCATGGTTAGACCGCACCTTGAATACTGTGTACAATTCTGGTCGCCGCATCTCAAAAAAGATATAATTGCGATGGAGAAGGTACAGAGAAGGGCTACCAAAATGATAAGGGGAATGGAGCAACTCCCCTATGAGGAAAGACTAAAGAGTTTAGGACTTTTCAGCTTGGAGAAGAGACGACTGAGGGGGGATATGATAGAGGTGTTTAAAATCATGAGAGGTCTAGAACGGGTAGATGTGAATCGGTTATTTACTCTTTCGGATAGTAGAAAGACTAGGGGGCACTCCATGAAGTTAGCATGGGGCACATTTAAAACTAATCAGAGAAAGTTCTTTTTTACTCAACGCACAATTAAACTCTGGAATTTGTTGCCAGAGAATGTGGTTAGTGCAGTTAGTACAGCTGTATTTAAAAAAGGATTGGATAGGTTCTTGGAGGAGAAGTCCATTACCTGCTATTAAGTTCACTTAGAGAATGGTTACATGGAATAGACTTAGTTTTTGGGTACTTGCCAGGTTCTTGTGGCCTGGATTGGCCACTGTTGGAAACAGGATGCTGGGCTTGATGGACCCTTGGTCTGACCCAGTATGGCATTTTCTTATCCATTCTAGTTTGAATTCAGATACTGTCTTTGTCTCCACCACCTCCACTAGGAGACTATTCCATGCATCTACCACTCTTTCTGTAAAGAAATACTTCCTTAGATCACTTCTCAGTCTATCCCCTTTCAAGTTCATCTAATACATTTGGTTCCAGAGCTTCTGTTCTCTTTAAAGAGGCCTGCCTCCTGGAAATCTTAGAAATATTTAATTGTCTCTATCATATATTCTCTATACTGATTTTCCTCTAGGCTATACGTATTTAGATCTTTATGTCTGTCCACATATGCTTTGTAATGAAGACCTTTGACAATTTTAGTATCCACCCTCTGAACTACTCCATCCATTGTATATCCTTATAAAGGTGTCCAGAATTTTATACAATGTTCCAAATGAGGTCACACTGGGCGTGTAAACAGGGCAATGTCACTTTCTTTTCTTAACTGACCATTCCTCTCCTTATGCACACAACCATATGCCTGGGGAATGTCATTACCATAGCCGTCTGATAGGGTACCTTAAGATCACCAAATATGATCACTTTCAGATCATGCTCTTGTTCTGTGTACTACTCCCTTGGGATTTTGCAGCCCAAAATGCATGACTCTGCATTTTTTAGTATTAAATCTTAGCTGCCAGACTCAAGACAATTCCTCACATGTTTCTAGATCCATCTTCAGATTTTCCACACATCTGGTGTCTATCCTGTTGCATATTTTGGTATCATCCACAAAAATACAAACCTTTCCTGATAATCCTTCTGCAATATTGCTTATGAGGATATTGAAAAACACTGGTCCAAAGATCCAAGTTACACCCCCCCAGTAATGCCCCTCTCCTCGGAGTGAATTCCATTTACCACTAACCTTTGTCACCTTACACTCAACATAAGAACATAAGAAATTGCCATGCTGGGTCAGACCAAGGGTCCATCAAGCCTAGCATCCTGTTTCCAACAGAGGCCAAAACCAGGCCACAAGAACCTGGCAATTACCCAGTCAGTCACTTTAGGGCCCCTACCAAGGAAGCTGAGTTTATTTATAAGTCACCTATGCCAAAGTTCTCACTGAAATCCAAGGCCTCACTCTCCAAATCTCTTGTCATGCAATCAAAGAAATTCATCTGGTAAAACCATGCCGCCTCAAATCTTGTCATCTATTTGTGACTACGCCTTGGGATCACTAATATCTGGCCCTAGTTCCTAAACCCTTTTTGAACTAGAAGTAGAAAATAAGTAGTAGAGGGAGGATGCACCATTCTCAGAACAGCATCTCCACAGAGGCTGCTGGAATGGCTAGGGCCGTGCTGGTATAAAAGCAGTTTGCAACATTTTAAAGTGTGACATTTTGAGTTAGAAATCAGATGAGAAGAAGCTCTTTTCTTGAGTTGATTTTTTTCCTCCTATTTTTGGTGTAGTAGGCCTCACTGGTTTTAACTTGTACTGAATAAATAAGGGCAATTGGCTTCTAGTACACAAACCCGTCCATAAGGATGTCCCAGGGTTGTTTAAAAGATTTTGGGATGTGTGTTGAGAGATTTTCTGTGAGATCCATGGTATTTGGCCAGGGTTAGAGGACTTTCAAGGAGTCCATTGTTTCTTGGGGAAGCCAGGAGTACAGGGAGATTCTGCTGCTCTCCATCACACAAACTGTGAATGGATCAGGGGTAATTTGCTGCAGGAGATTTACAGCTGTGCCTTTTTTGTGAAGATTTGCCTTGTGTTGGAAGGATATTTTTCGGTCACCCTTCCTGCCTGAAGGGGGGGAAACCAGAAGAGCTGTTTGCTTCCTGCTGCCTGACCTTTCTTCTGAAAGATCCTGTGTGCATTCTCTACCTCCCCTTCCTCCACTTCCTTCCTTTGCCCTTCCAGTTCTGGCCTCTGCCACCCTCTCCTCTTTTCTAAATCTCAGTGGAGTAAACTGCCCCTCTTCTCTTCTCCATCAAAGTCACTTCTTTTATCTCTGACCACATTTCCACCTAGTTCCTCAGTTATATTTCCATTGATGTTATCCCTTTCATCTATCACATCCCCAATGTTGCTTTTCTACTGCAACTCTTCCTGCTGCCTTTAAACAAGTTGTGGTCACATTATTCAAAAAAATGGCCCCTCACTGGACCCTACCTGCCCTGCTAATTATTGTCCATCCTCTCTTTTAAATCCAAACTATTCCAACATGCTGTTCACCTCCACTATCTTGACTTTATTTCTTCTCAAGCCATTTTCTGTCCATTCCAGTCTGGTTTTCACTGACTCATTCCACAGAAATAGCCCTTGCCAAAGTCTACAGTGACCTCTTTATAGCTAAAACCATAAAACTTTGTTCACCATTAATAACCACTTATACCTTGATACTCTGTCCTCACTTAAGCCCTAATTTTAAAAAGCCTGTGAGTGCAAAAACCGGAGGATACGGACATGGCAAGGCTATGTGCATGCCGAGCGCATTTTAAAAATAGCCCGGCCATGTGCTTATCCCCCGATATGCGCAGAAGTGCTGGGCCTGGTGAAAGGGGTGGGCCAAGGCAGGGTGGGACCTGGGCTGACCGGGAGGGCAACTATTAAGCCCTGTCCTGGGGAAGTGCACGCTGGCAGCCGGCCGGCACCTGCAACTTACTTCAGCTGCTGAGGCAAAGTAGTAAAAAAACAAAAAAACATTTGATTAGTTAGGGATAGTTTAGGGGTTGGGTAGGAGAGGGGAAAAGGGAGGAAAGGTAGGTAGTGGTATAGGCCCGAACCCCCCCCCCGCACGTGCTAGTCACGACCCGTCTACACGTGAGCACATGCTATAAAATTGGCACATCCATGTGCACGCACCGGGAACTGTACGCATATGAACAACCATGCATGTTTTTGAAAATTGACCCCTTAGATTTCAGGATTCTGTCCTGTCTTGGTTCTAATCTTAAGAACATAAGAATTGCCATGTTGAGTCAGTTCAAGGAACTTCAGTCTTAGTATCCTGTTTCCAAAAGTGGCCAATCAGGCTGCAAATACCTGGTAAATCCCATTAAGTAATCTAATTCCTCTTACTCACTCCCGGGGATAGGAATAGCTTCCTTTAGTCTACCTGGCTAATTATATCGCAATGACAGAGAGGAGCATCTTGGTGGCGGGGTGGCACTTTATGTCTGGAATGGCATAGAGTCCAAGAGGATAAAGATCCTGCATGAGACTAAATGCACAATCATATCTTTATGGGTAGAAATCCCTTGCATGTTGGGGAACAATATAGTGATAGGAGTATACTACCGTCCACATGGCCAAGATAGTTGGATGGACAGTGAAATGGTAAGATAAATTAGGGAAGCTAAGCAAATTGGTTGTAGAGTAATAATGGGAGATTTCAATTACCCCAATATTGACTGGGTAAGTGATATATCAGGACTTGCTAGAGAGATAAATTCCAGTTGGACCATTAAATGATTGAGGGGTTAAAGGGGCACTTAGGGAAGATCAGGCCATTGCAGAAGGATTAAACAATGTATTTGCTTTGGTATTTACTGAAGAGGATGTTGGGGAGATACCCGTTCCAGAGACAGTTTTCAAGGGTGATGATTCAGATGAACTGAACCAAATCAAGATGAATCTGGATGATTTGGTAGGCCAGATTGACAAACTGAAGAATATTAAATCATCTGGACCAGATAGCATACACCCCAAGGTTCTGAAAGAACTAAAAAAATGAAATTTCAGACCTATTTCAGTTAATTTATAACCTATCATTAAAATCATCTGTTGTATCTGAAGATTGGAAGGTGGCCAATGTAACCCTGATATTTGAAAAGGGCTCCAGGGGTGATCTGGGAAGTAGACAGGGAGCTTGACTTCAGTGCCAGAAAAAATTGTGGAACTTTTATAAAGAATAAAATCACAAAACATTTAGATAGACACGGTTTAATGGGAGACAGCCAGCATGGATTTAGCCAAAATAAATCTTGCCTCAGAAAACTCTTACATTTTTTTGAAGGGGTGAATAAACACATGGACAAAGGTGAACCAGCAGATGTGGCGTATTTGGATTTTTAGAAGGCACTCAACAAGGTCCCACATGAGAGGCTTCGAAGAAAACTAAAAAAGTCATGGGCTAGGAGTTAGTGCTGTTCAGTTTGGAGAAGAGATGACTGAGGGGATATGATAGAAGTCTACAAAATCATGAAAGGACTTGATCAAGTTAATGTAAATTGGTTATTTACTCTCTCAGATAATAGAAGGACTAGGGGGCACTCCCTGAAGTTAGTAAGTAGCTCATTTAAAACAAATTGAAAAAAAATATTTTTCATTCAGTGCATAGTTAATTCATTGCCAGACGATGGAGTTACAGTAGTTAACGTAGCTAGGTTTAAAAATAGTTTGGATAAGTTCCGAGAGGAAAATTCGTTAACTGCTATTAATTATTAAGCAATAGTAGCGTCAGATTTATTTAATGTTTGGGTACTTGCCAGTCATTTGTGACTTGGATTGACCAATGTTAGAAACAGGATACTGGGCTTGATGGACCCTTGGTATAACTCTGTATAGCAATTCTTATGTTCTTATGGCATCCACCTGAGTTCTAAAAGCAGCATAACATGAAAATAATAATCTTTTACTAGTAATCTGTTACCTATCATTTAAAAAGCTATGATAGCTGATGACTGGAAGGTGGCCAATGTGAAGTTGATTTTTAAAAAGGAATCCAGGGGTGCTCCGTGAAACTTTAGTGAGCCTGATGTCAATTTCCAGAAATAGGATAGAAACATTTCTTAAAAGTAAAATCAATGTCCATATAAATAAATAGGTATGGCTTAATGGAGAAGAGTCAACATGGCTTTCGCAAGGGGAGGTTTTGTCTTACCAATGTTTTAGAATATTCTGAAGGTATAAATATACTTGTAGATAAAGGTGAGGTGATTGATATAGTGTATTTGGAAGGCATTTCACAGTCCCCCAAGAAGACTCCTTGGGAAATTACAAAGTTACAGGATAGTAAGCAGTGTTCTATTGTAGCTTGGTAATTGGTTAAAAGGCCAGAAACAGAAGATAGGACTAAATGGTCAATTTTCCAAATGGAGAAAGTTTATTAGTGGAGTAGCATAGAGATTGGTACTGGGACCTGTGCTGTTTAATATATTTATAAATCTGTAAAAGGGAATGACAAGTGAGGTGATCAAATTTCCAGATGGGAGAAAATTATTCAAAGTTGTTAAAATGGCAGAGGATTGCGAGGAACTGCAGAAGGACCTTTTGAAACTATACCAGGGGTGGGCAAACTATGGCCCACAGGCCAAATCTGGCCCATCATCAGCTTTCTTCTGGCCTATCTATTGATTTAAAATTTACATTACATGCGGACCGTGTGACATCGGGCCCTGAATAGTGCAGGAAGAGGACCCGGCTAACTTGCAGCACATAAAATTATGCATTGGCGGGGTTCCCATTCCCGCTAACAGAAAGAGCACCCGGCTTCCTTGCAGTGAATGAAATTATGCACTGGCAGAGTTCACACCTTTGCCAGCAGGAAGAGGACCTGGCTGCGTTGCAGCACATTAAATTATAAGCTGGTGGGGTTCCCATCCCCATCATTAGGAAGAGGACCGAGCTATGTTGCGGCACATTAAATTTTGTTCTGGTGGGGTTCCCATCCCTGCCGGAAGGAAGAGGACCCACCTGCATCATGGTGCATTAAATTATGCACCAGCAGAATTTCCACCCCTGCCAGCAGGAAAAAGACTGGCACCATGGCATGGTTTGCTGGCGAGCTTCCCATTCCTCGTCAGCAAGAAAGAAGAAGACTGGCACCATGGCATGGCTTGCTGGTGAGGTTCCCAGCCCTCACCAGCAAGAACAGGCCCCGCAGACCCATGGCTTCACCTGCTAGTGGGGCTCACACTTCTCACTAGCATGAAGAGGCCCTGCATATAATGGTCCACAGAGCGGGGTATACCAATAAGGTCCTCTTGTAGAGATGGTGTTATGATATTGAGGTGTTTGGTGGATTCTCAGTGGCTAGAGATGGTATCTCCTGTGGGGAAGAGTCCCGTAGGGAACTGAAGCACCGGGCTAGACTCAAATGCACAAACACAGAGGATATATCTTCTATTATACAGCTAGTGAGGTCCACCAGAGGTGGCAGTAGAGTAGATTAGGTAGCAACAGTCTGTGATCCTTGGCGTAGGAGACCCGTCCCACAATGGTGGTGTAAGGCCCTGATGCAGATGTCCAGTAAGGCACTGCAGGTGAGACAGACTGGCAGATGTTATAATACACTCCCTGGTAGCTGAGTAGATAGAGTTCCCAATGAGCAGTAGAGAGACGATAGGTATTAACAGACTGTAAACCTCGGCAGAGGAGACCCGTTCCACAATGGTGGTGTAGGGCCCGATGCAGATGGGCAGGTAGGAGCTGTAGATGGACAGACTGGGAGAAGTTGTACTCACTCTCTGTAGTTGATAGGTAGTGTTCCAGCAGGTTGAAGAATTGGTAGCAGGCACTAGGATAGACACACAGGCCCTCGAGGAGTGAGTACCTGTATTTAGGATAGGCACCTGGAAATAAGCAAAGGGCCCTCAAGGAGTGGGTACCCAGGTTAGTAGAACCAGAGAAGGTGAAGGTAACTTCCAGCAGAGTAGAAGTGGCAGAGCAGCTTCAGACCAGAGCGAATCCAATCTGTTGCTAACTCGGTGAGAGTCAGCAAATGGGCACCTTTTGAATATGGAAGCAGTGACGTCACTCGAGGGGGACGCCCCCGAGGTTCGCACCAACACTGCTATAAGACGTGAGGCATGCGCGCGCCCTAGGAGGCCTCAGGTTAACATGGCGGGACCCCCGGGAAAGCCGGAGGGTGCAGCAAGGAGACACTATGGACGCCATTCTCCCGAGGCTGGTGAAGAAGGCTGAAATAGAGATGAGGTATGTTGGCGAAGCCGTCTGAGACCAACGGATGCAACAGATGGCTTGGTAGTGGCCTGCAGCGCAGGGTACACCAGCGGGGTTCCTCATATAGATCAGGAATGGTAGTGGCCTGCAGCGTGGGGTACACCAGAGATAGGAAGTAATCCAAGGATTCAGAGTACTCACAGCAAGGTGTGTTCCAGCAGTAGTCCTGGGATGCAGGATAGAGTGATAGCCCATGGCAGAATGCCCTCCGAGGAGCGGATAGCCAGAGACAAGGAAGGGCCCCTATGGAGCGGGTACCCGGAGGGTGTCTCATCAGAGTAAGAGCTGGAACAAAAGTCTATAGCATGAGGTGCAGAATCAGCAATAAGGGAACTAGTTGCCAAGTCGTCAGTGGTCAGGTTCAGTCGGCTTAAATATTCGGGAGTGGAGACTTCATCAGTAGGGGACACCCCTGAAGTTCCCGCCAAGCAGTGCTTAACTTGACCTGTGTGCGCACGCGCCTATGTGATCCTGGAATCAAGATGGCAGTCGGCAGCACCCACGCCATCCCGGGAATGCTAGGTGGGTCGGCGGTAGCTGGCGGAGGCTGCCACTTTCCCCAGTGGAGTCACAGAAGAGGTGAGCAGAAGTGGTCGCAGCAGTCTGTGACCGATGGGCGTAACAGAGAAGAGAAGGTGGAAGGATTTGTGAGAGTGAGTGTATGCATGTATACAAGAGAGAGAAGGAGAGAGTTTGTGTTGTCCTTCCCACCCCTCCACTAATCCAGTCTCAGGCTAACTGGAAATCACAAATTCATAGGTATGAAGAGAGGAAAATTTGTATTCTTATTGGGGTAGATTTTAAAAACATATGTGTGTTCACGGCACGTCGGACAGAGCTCTCGATGTTCGCAGCATGTCTGTCAGAGTTCTCTTCCACGCAGTCACAGCAGCTCCCTTCTGCGCATTCACGGTACAGGCACGACACATCAGTGAGCGCTGTCTCATCTGTGCAAGCACAGCACATCGGTGAGAGCTGCTCTCTACTGCGCATTTGTGGCACGTCAGTCACCACTCAATTATATAGCAGATGGTTAGGTAAGGGGTGCTTTTGGGAGGTTTGGAATGCATTATGAGTATTTCCATTATTTCCTATGGAAAAAATAGTCTTGACTTACAACCAACTTGAGTTACAACCAGCCTTCTGGAATCAATTGAGTTTGTAAGTCAAGGGTCAACTGTATTTCTACCTTAAGCAAGCATAGCACACAGTGCACTTTCTTCTTGGGTTCTATCTGAGAAGGTTGTTTGCTAGACTACCTCAGCTCTGCCAGCCTGTCTTGCACCTATCAACTTTCTGCCACTCTGCCTTGTTGCCATACACCAGATGATTCTACTCCTTGTGGTGTTCTTGCCACTGTCATGGTTCCTCAGTGTGTTGGTACTAGTCTTTCTGATGCTTTGTCCCTTTATCGGCACCTTGTGATTTTTTTCTGACACTCTTTCTGCTTGCTATGTTCCCCCTTCATTGTGCTGTTGGATGTTGATGCCACTTGGTTGCCCCTTTGCCTGTCATGCTTCCTTTGAGGGTTCATGCAACTGTTATCGGTGCTCTCTTTTGAAGCTGTGGTAGTGTTTTTGACACTCTCGCTGCTGCTTTGCACCTCTGTTAAAGCACTGTTGCCACTCTTGGTATCCCTTTGCCCCTTTACAGTGCCTTAAGCTATTCATGGCACTTTGGTGTCACTTTGCCACAGTCTAATTACCTTGGAGCTCTTTTCTAGCTCTGATGATTGCTCCCCAGATGTTTCATCAGAATTGATAAGAAAACCCCAATTCTGCAGCCAAAATATAGGCTGCAAATACTTCCCCCATAGCCTTAATGGCAAAATGAAAAAAGAATGAAACTAATAAACAAATTGGTTTCCCCACTTATGACACAAATGAAATGAATTTGGGTCCAAGTGTAACGAAAATGAAACGAAACAAATTTTTCTCTTCTGCACATCCCTACTATTTAATACAAAACATACAAACTTCTGTTTTTTACTGCCTTTCTGACTAGCTACTTAATACAAAACACACAAAACTCCTGGTTTTTGCCTGCCCTCTGACTAGTTATTCAATACAGACACACAAACACACTCAATAATGTACCCCAATAGTTTTACTTCTCCCCAATACTTTTAAGTTTTAAACTTTTCCCCAAGTAGTACTTACTGATTCTTTTCAGCCACCAGCAAGGTGATCCTCTCAGTGTTCCTACTCTACCACTGATTTGTTATTCTTTACTTTGCCAATTTGATCTATTATATCCTTATTTGTTACAGATATTTGTTTTAGTTGCTCAGAATCTCAGCCATTAAAGAATGTTTCAGGTGTAGTTATGTTCCCAACATCCTCCTTCATAAAGACCAAGGCAAACAATTCATTCTTATTTTATTTTTTATTTTTGCTGTTTCCTTGTCCTCTCTTAACACCTCTTTTGCCCACCAGTCATCTAGTGGCCCATCTGACTCCCTTACAAGCTTTTCGCTTTGTATATACATGAGAAAGTTTTTATTATTAGTTTTTGCCACACTGACAAGCCTTTTCTCAAAGTCTCTATTGGCCTGTCTAACTACTGTTTTACAGCTAACTTGCCTATTTTCCTCATTTAGGTTTGCTTTCCATTTTTTTTGAACAATGCCCTTTCAGCTTCAACTTCCTCCTTTACCTCACCATTAACCACATTGGAAGTCATATGGTCTTTTTCTAACCTTTTTACTGTATGGAATATATTTTTCTGGGCTTCCAAAATGGTATTTTAAACAATGTTCATGTCTCATGCAAACTTTTAACTATAGAAACCAATCGTTTCAGTGTTTTTTCCTCACTAATTTGCTCATTCATTTGTAGTCTCCCTTTTTAAAGTTATGTGCTACTTGTAGTAGTATATGTGCTCTGTCCAGTTATTATGTCAGATTTGATTGTATACTGATTGCCATTTCTTAGCAGCCCCACCATAGTAACCCCTAATACCAGGACATGAGTTCCACTGAGGATCTAAAGTAGCTGCCCCTCTCATCAATTCTAGGGCCATCTTCTCTATGAAGCAGTCATTTATGTCTAGAAACTTAGACTCTCTAGCATGTCCCAATGAGACATTGTGTCATGGTTCTCTGAAAACAGAGACAACAGCTGTAGAGAAAAGGTTTTTTATTTAAATGCTATAAAATAATATAAATATTAAATAATAAAGTACCTTAAGGAGAAACAGAGTGCCATGTAAGGCATCAGCATAAACTCCCTCTCAAATAATTGTACTGATAACACAGCTTTATATTGAATTTTTACTTGTATATTTTCATCCCCAAACTGTTTCATAATTGTCAAAATTTCTGTGCTTGGCTTTCTAATATAAAAAAATGATCTGAATGGCCATATGTAATTTGCTCTCGGTCTCCATGCTAATTAACCTCATCTTATATGTAAATGATGTTATATAAGGCTCACAATTAGTTGGAATGTCAACTGGCCTCATGTCTTTCAAAATGTTCGATAATTTTAGATGGAATGTCAACTGGCCTATAACCTTGTAGCTCTGCATTTTTATCTAATTTACAACATCTGTGTGTCTAGGAAAACAAGTCCAAGGCTGAAGCACAAATGTCATGCTAATAATGTTGTTAACAATTATAAAACTTCCTATGATCAAAAATAAAAAATAAGGACAAGAATAATGACTTCATGTGTGACATTTTAAAAAGTGTTTCACTGCCTCTTCACTGCTTTCCTTTACAAGCCATGTCTGTAATTGGGGGCTGTAAGCACCACAATAATTGACCCAATCAATACTGGGGTAATTGAAGTCTATCATTATTATTAAGTTGCAAAATGCATTAGCTAGCATTTCAAAGTATTTTTCTTCATTTTGGCTGGGTGGCTGGTAGAATACATTCACTGCTAACCTCTTGTCAATCCCACATGGAATTTCTATCCATAAAGATTCCACAGCACATGTTGTTTGCTGCAGGATTTTTAGCATGTATGACTCCATGCCATTTTTTACATCTAGTGCCACACTTCCACCAATTTGATCTGCCTTATCACATCAATATAATTTATTCCCTGGTATCACAGTGTCCCATTGGTTATCCTCCTTCCACCATTTCTGAAAATTGTCAGATGTTGCACGCATTAAAATTAGCATTGAGTACATAAAATATCATATATGCAAGTGGATGTATTTTAAAAATCACAACATACACATTATTTATTTATTTTAAAGTTTTTTTTATACCGACATTCATTTGCATATCATATCGGTTTACATGGAACAATTTTAACAGCCAAAACATACAAAAGGCACCACCTATATTACTTGAAAAACGCATATGGCGTGCCAAGAAAATTAAATATGTGAGTAAAGAGAAAAACATTTTTCTTAAAGTAAGAGCCGTATCTGCAAGCCTGACAATGTGTTCAACTTAACCAAGTTGAACCACCCGGTCTTTTCTTCATTTGCGGCTCTTACCCGGCTGTAAAGCCTGATAATAGCTATTGTGGGCTGTTAAGCCTAGAAGAAACTTTTTGTATTTGCTCTCGTGATAACAGGTATTTGTAATCCCGTGATTACAGGTATTGATAAGTTGTAACCAGTATCCCAATGTCCCGTTTATGTGTGTAAACAATCTCCCCGATGGTGGCCGGTGTTTCACTGCACAACTTGCAGTTTCATCAGGGGTAGAACATATTTAAAGCAAGGAAGAAGATAACAAAAACAACTTCAGTAACGGGACAGAGAAAAAATCACTTAACTTCTGTTATTCAGCACCAACCTCCTCTATCCGGTCACCAGGTCTCTCAATAATGTATTCAGAAATGTGGGACAGAGACCGATTGCAGCAGAGTAGAATGATTAAATAGCCCGCGCGAACTAAAACGTGATGACGTCATGACGCTCGATCATCATGGTTACTGTGTCAACAAAAGGGATTCATAGAAAGACTTGCAACTCTAAGGCAGAATTTAAACCATTTGGATGTACAGTATCGAGCAAATGTTCCTCTTGTAACAAAGCTCCATTGAAATCTCCCCCATGCCATGAGGGAGCAAGATGTTTCAAAATGCGGACTCATAAAGACTCAAAACTATGAGCTTTCTCCAAACAATGTATAACCAGAGGAGCTGTGATGCATGCTTTGTTGAGACAAGATCTGTGTTCTATCATTCTGGTTTTTAACTGTCTTCTTGTTTTACCCACGTACCAGAGGTTGCATGGACATTGAATCAGGTAAACCACTCATGTAAATGTACAATCTATCTTCTGTTTTAATGGCAGTGTCAGATTTATTCTAGAGAAAAAAAGAACTTCAGTATCAATGGAGGAGAAAGGAAAAGGAGAGATGTGGGCTTCTGCTGAAAGGGAAAAAAGCTCACACTTTGGGGTATGAGGGGTTACAAGCACGAGCGTGAGGTCGGAGACGCCATGCCCTGGGAATCACACGCCAAATGAGCACACACAAGGGGCAGGCTCCTTTGTGTGCCCCTTTGTGTCGCCCCTACCAAAGAAAGCATTTTCTGTTTTTCCTCTTTGAGTAATTGATTTTACAGCTTAGTAAGTGTTCTTATGGCTCAAGTCTATGATAAAATCCCATAAATATATTATTTATTTATTTTATTTATTTAGATTCTTTTACATACCGAAGTACAGCAAGCTGCCTTCACTTCGGTTTACAATGTAAACAACATAATACATATAACGCATTTATGACGAACATATTGAAACGTGTATAGACAACTAGTAACAATTCGTAACAATTCGGCATATGTCAAAAGTGTGAAAACAGGTATTAAATTAAGGAAGATATGGGAAAAGGACTTACAATTCAAAACAATCATGACATAGATATCTTCTTCAAATACCACTTAAGCCAGACACATTTGTACCTGCTTGGCTTGTTTCATCCAATTAATCAATGCACCATCAATAACAGAAAGAATTCTAGTGATTAATGACCTTCTGAATGATTTTCACCCTGCCATTTTCTGTACTACAGAAACATGGCTAAAAACGTATGAATCTGTACTAGTAAATCAAATTGTTAATTCATCATATGATATTTTCTCAATACAAGAACAAATCACAAAGGTGGTAGCTGAATGTTAATAGCTGAAAAGGACCTACGTTTAAAACAAACTCACATTTCTATTGCTCCACCATTTGAAGTTGGTTTATTTAAATCAAAAGTACTTCAGGTATGTTTAGTGTACTGCCCTTCAGGTATCCTTGAACATAATAGTTCACCCTTAACTGAACTATTAGCAAATAACTTAGATAAAGATGTTCCATCTATAATTTTAGGTGATTTCAATCTTCACATAGATTCTCTACCGCAACTTTTAGCATGTGAAACACTTCTTGTCACTCTGTCAGCCCTAAACTGGAGCAGACTGTAAAGATTCCTACACACAAGGCTGGACACAATCTTGATTTATTATTTCTAAAAAAAATATATTACAGAGCAAATCCTTGGGGCCAGCAAACCTGTTCCCTGGTCAGATCATAAACTTATCCAGGCATCTATATCTTTTATGTATAACCATCTTGATATTAAGACTAATGAACTGACTGTTGTTTTTTTTTTATCATAAACTGATTAAGATTGATGGTTTAACCAAAAGACTCCCAGGAGTTTTGAATAATATTAATTATGATAATGTTGACAATGCTACTACATCCTGGTTTGATATTGCTACCATCATTGCTGATGAACTTAGTCCCATGATTAATAAAAGCTCTAATAATAACAAGAAAAACAAGCCTGGTATAACAATAAGAGGATCAAAAAGGTTACTTAGACAAAATGAAAGAATATGGTGAAAGAATCCATCCAACCAAATACTGGGGACATACAGAGCCTCCCTTTCTAAATATAGATTGTTAATAATACAAAACATTATTTTTTTTACCACACAAATTAATGATATTAGATTTAACCCAAGAATGTTATTTTCCATGGTCCAAAATCTAACAAAAGATAATGCATGCACTTTAGGCCTGACCCTGGATTACCAGGCAATAAATGTAATGAACTTGCATGCATCTTCAAGGGTAAGATTCAAAACCTTCTTAATAACATCCCATCAGCTTCAGATCAAACAATTATATTAAAACCTCGAGATGTACCGAAATTCCTTGGACATCTTTCAAAAGTGTCTCTACCTTAGAAATTGAATCAATTATAAAGAAATTAAATCCAGCAACTCATCCTTTAGATGCAATTCCCATTTTGGCATTAAAATCAGTGGTTCAGTTAATTTCTTCTCCCTTTGCTAAGATAATATATTAGTCATTATCTCAAGGAAAGATGCCTTTGTCTTTAAAATGTGCTGTTATAAGACCAATTCTTAAAAAGGGAAATTCTGACTCTAATATGTTAAATAATTTTAGACCCATTTCAAATTTACCATTTACAGCCAAGATATTGGAAAAACTAGTACAGGCCCAGCTGGCAGAGTGTATTGATACAAATAATATACTTTTTCCCATCACAATTCAGGTTTAGAAAACATTTAACACTGAATCATTATTGCTTGCCTTAACAGACATTGTATTAAGGGGATTTGATGCAGGCCAGTCATATTTATTGGTATTACTTGACCTTTCAGCTTCCTTTGATATGGTCAATCACCACAACCTAATTCATAGATTGTCTGAAATTGGCCTCAACAGTGTAACCCTCCAATGGTTTGTTTCATACCTACAGAATTGTGCCTTTCCATGTCAGAGAAATTCAATATAGATTCAGGAGTACCATAAGGATCATCCTTATCTGTTACTCTTTTTAATATTTAAATGTTACCTCTCTGCCAATTATTAGCTGGACTAGGCATTGCTCATTATTTATTTGCAGACAACATTCAATTTCTGGTGCCCAGCAAAGATTTAATAGAAAATGCTCTGAAATTAGTTAATGTTTATATTTCAGCAATCCAACAACTATTAGTTCATTTGAAATTAGTCCTGAACCTAAAAAAAAAAGAAAAGAAATTCTGTTATTAAATAGAAAATTGACATGAATAGGGATGTGCAGAGGGATGCCATACGTTGCATTCGGGATTCGTATTTGTCGGGGGAAGATATGTTGCATTCGGCAAGAGGGGCCCCCAATACATTTATGCATTAATTCATATTCACTTCCTGGCAAAAACTGAATTAACTACAACCCCCCACCCTCCTGACCCCCCCAAGACTTACCAAAACTTAATAATTAAAGCATGTACATATCAGGGGCCCCCCTTGTTGAATGCAACGTATCTGCCCCCGACGAATATGAATCCCGAATGCAACGTATGGCGTCCCTCTGCACATCCCTAGTCCATCGTCATCACAATTATGTTGACATTTTTAGCCTGATGAAAGGGCATAGATATGTGGAAGGATCACACAAGGATCGCAAGCAATACAAAGCTCCTTCTGGTCCCAAACGGGTTTCAAGGAACGTCTAGCATCAAAAGCTTGGTTAAATTAAAATGAGCTGTTGGGAGCCATCTACTCCACCTGCACTGCCAGTCACCCCACTACCAGGTTCAAGGAAAGGATGGCAGACACAAGGTCGGGCAGCCATCTGCTCCACCTGTGCCGCCAGTCAACCCGCTACCAAGTGTATACATAGAAAGTCCCCCAGTGGTAAGTGCAAGTAGCCCCTATGAACAAGACCCAACCCCAGTGAGATGGCAGCAATTGGCGTCTGGTCTTAGCCTTTACCCCAATAAGGGGCGGATTCTAAAAGCCCTGCTCGCGTAAATCCGCCCGGATTTACGCGAGCAGGGCCTTGCACGCCGGCACGCCTATTTTCCATAGGCCACCGGTGCACGCAGAGCCCCGGGATGCGCGTAGGTCCCAGGGTTTTTGGAAGGGGGCGTGTTGGGGGGCATGTTGGGGCAGGGCCAAACGACGCGGTGTTTTGGGGGCGGGACGCGGCGTTTCTGGGGCGGGCCCGGGGGCATGGTTTCGGGCCGGGCATTCCGGGGGCGAGGTCGCACCCTCCGGAACCGCCCCCAGGTCGGGTCTCGGTGCGCCAGCAGCCCGCTGGCGCGCGTGGATTTACATCTCCCTCTGGGAGGCATAAATCCATGGATAAAGGTAGGGGGGGGGGGGTTAGATAGGGCCAGGGGGGAGGGTTAGGTAGGGGAAGGGAGGGGATGGTGAGGGGAGGGCGAAAGAGTGTTCCCTCCGAGGCTGGATTTCAGAGCGGCCTTGGAGGGAACGGAGGCAGGCTGCGCGGCTTGGCGCGCGCCGGCTGCCCAAAATCGGCAGCCTTGCGCGCGCCGATCCAGGATTTTAGAGGATACGCGCGGCTATGCGCGTATCTTATAAAATCCAGTGTACTTTTGTTTGCGCCTGCTGCGCAAACAAAAGTACGCGATCGCGCTTTTTTTTTTAAATCTACCCCTAAGTGTGCAGCAGCTTTGTTACATGAGGGTTTTAAGGAGGGCATCAGAATCCTAAGAAACAGCAGGGTAAATTCAGGCTGATATACAACCAGGATATGGAGATCGAAGACCAATCAGATTGACTGGGAGCAATCAGGCAATCGGTGTGTTAGCCCGAGTTCCAGGTCTGCTTACGTGCCCAGTGGCCAATGCGGTGCATTATCAGGTGCTCAGGCCCTCCAGAGGGAGTCAATTTCTGTTGCATGCTAATTTACTACCACTGAGCAAGTACTAGTCAATGCCATTCTTAGGCACGCCCTGGACGTGGTCAGGCTGAAGTCAAGCAGTTCAGTCTCACTGTTTCCGAATCAGCGCTGTTTTGTAGCAACGGGGTGCATCTTTCAGATATGGGACAGGACTTGTTCTGGAGCAACTTGAAAAGGGTCATGCACAGATTCCTGGTTTGTTCAAAGTCATTGGCCAGAGCAGTCCCTAGTCATTGGCTAAAGCTGGGGTTGGAGAAGGTCCCAGATAAGCTGTGAGGCTATCTGGGCCCTAAGGCGGGTGTACCCAAGCTGGGAAGGGGTTGCCAGATAAAGATAGTGCACAGCACATGGTATAGCGACATTGATGAGAGGGGGCTGTCTGTTGCCAGGGCCCGCTGGCCCTGGTGCAGTGGCAGACCGAATGTGCACAACTTTCAATGGGGCAGTCACCTTGCTTGGACTCGGCGGATGATTGGAATGCCTTGTGATTACCTCCAGGAAGGCGAGGAGCCTTGCTTGATTGTGGTGGGCCTAGGCTGGAGGTGACATGCTGTCTGCACAGAGGAGGATGCTCTCAGATAGTTTACCTAAGGAAATAAGAACATAAGAAATTGCCATACTGGGTCAGATCAAGGGTCCATCAAACCCAGCATCCTGTTTCCAAGAGAGGCCAAACCAGGCCACAAGAACCTGGCAATTACCTAAACACTAATTATATCCCATGCTACTGATGCAATTAATAGCAGTGGCTATTCCCTAAGTAAATTTGATTAATAGCAGTTAATGGACTTCTCCTCCAAGAACTTATCCAAACGTTTTTTTGAACCCAGCTACACTAACTGCACTAACCACATCCTCTGGCAACAAATTCCAGAGCTTTATTATGCATTGAGGGGCGGATTTTCAGCGCCCTGCTCGCCTAAATCCGCCCAAAACCGGGCGGATTTAGGCGAGCAGGGCCCTGCGCGCCGGTAAGCCTATTTTACATAGGCCTACCGGCGCGCGCAGACCCCGGGACTCGCGTACGTCCCGGGGTTTTCGGAGGGGGGCGTGTCGGGGGCGTGTCGGGGGCGGGCCCGGTCGACGCGGCGTTTCGGGGGCGTGTCGGCCGCGTTTTGGGGCGGGTACGGGGCGTGGCTACGGCCCGGGGGCGTGGCCGCGCCCTCCGTACCCGCCCCCAGGTCGCGGCCCGGCGCGCAGCAGGCCCGCTGGCGCGCGGGGATTTACGTCTCCCTCCGGGAGGCGTAAATCCCCCGACAACGGTAAGGGGGGGGGTGTAGACAGGGCCGGGTGGGTGGGTTAGGTAGGGGAAGGGAGGGTAAGGTGAGGGGAGGGCAAAGGAAAGTTCCCTCCGAGGCCGCTCCGATTTCGGAGCGGCCTTGGAGGGAACGGGGGGGAGGCAGCGCGGCTCGGCGCGCGCAGGCTATACAAAATCGATAGCCTTGCGCGCGCCGATCCAGGATTTTAGTGGATACGCGCGGCTCCGCGCGTATCTACTAAAATCCAGCGTACTTTTGCTTGAGTCTGATGCGCAAGCAAAAGTAGGCTGTTCGCGCGCCTCTTAAAATCTACCCCTGAGTGAAAACGAATTTTCTCTGATTAGTCTTTTTTTTTTTTTTTAATTTTTTATTTATATCAATTTTTAACAATACAATCAAGAATACCTTGATACAGAAATTACATAGTTATTAAACTACTAGACTATTATATCATATCTTCATTCTTCAAGGAAAAACATTACTAAACCATGTACTTTTCTTAGTCCTCTATGTAGGGGGTTAACATGTATGAAACAATAAAGGCTCAATCAGAAGAACATTTTAAAGGAAATAATGACAATCCAATTCCAAGGACTTATATTATTTTTATAGAGCAGTTATGGTTATATTACTGAGGGGTTGCTATTTCTGGACTACTTTCTATATTCTTTTCTGCAATAAACTTAGTCAAATGAGATGGCTGGAAAAAACAATATAGGTGATACAAAACTTACAAGGAAATTTCAACTTGTACTGAGCACCCATTTGTAAAAGTTTAGGTCTTAATAAAAGAAATTCTTTCCTTCTCTTTTGTGTCTCTTTCGTAACATCTGGAAATATTCTTACATTAAGTTGACAAAATTTTTCATTAATGTTTCTAAAGAATAACTTTTGAACCCACTCTCTATCAGAATTTAATAAAAAGGAAACAATTAACGTGGATGGCTGAGCCATATCCACATTTGTGGATTCCAAGATTTCTGTAACATTTAAAGGTGAAATTAACTGAAAATCTTTCCCTTTATCAGCAGTATCTTTCCAAGATGGAACATAATAAATCTGAGCAAGAGGGGGCAAGGCTTGTTGTGGAATTTTCAAAAATTCCAAAGCAAACTTATTCCATGCTTCCTTAGCCGAAATGGCTGGAAACTTTGGGAAATTTATTAACCTTAGTTTTACTACGTGCTTGATTTTCAAGATTTTCTAACTTCCTGGAAAGATATTGATTTTCTTTAATTATCATTATATTCTGATCACTTGATCTTTTTAACTCTGTAGAAGCATTAGTTATAGCCTGATCTCTCTTACAATTTTTCAAAATTACATTTTTCAACTTGAGATCTAAATTTCCCATATTTTTTAAAACAGGTCTCATTTGCAAGGTGACATTCTTATCTAGAACTACCAATGTTTCCCATATAACCTCCAAAGAGATTACAGATGGTCTTACTATTGGGAGTATTGCAGACATAAAGGCAGGAATGGAGACATCAGGATAAGGCTGGAACGGAGACATCAGGATACTGAAGACATCACGAAGACAAGAGACCAGGAACATTGAACATCAAAGAAGTCAGGAACAAGTAATGGGATCCCAAGACAAGGATGCCAGGCAGGAGCTGAAAACAGAGATCCTCAGGAGACCAGCTCCAGGAAGGAAGTTGCTCCTTGTGAAGGCAAAGACGGAATGGCAATGAAGCCCTTTTGTAGGGCTGAAGGAGGAACTCCCACGATCACATCATTGATGGGCTACTCCCTCCCTGTCCCTTTAAGAAGGGAAGGAAGACGTGCCCTCGCCCCCTAGGAGACAGGCAGGAAGTACAGGACCTTGGAGAGCGGCCCTGCAGTGACACAGAGGAGGAGAAGCAGGCCCCGAACTGGCCCAATGCAGAAGGCAGCTTCCCAGCCGCAAAAGGTGAACAGAAGGCGGCTCCATGCCGCAGGCAAGGACAGGGCTGCAGCCCTCTTTCCTGGAGGTAAGTTTAGCAGCCTCCAGGCTGCATAGGAACAGTGAAAGCAGCTCCCAAACCATAGGGACTGCAGTAGCGTGGCTCCAGCCACGTGTGAGAGTGCCGGCAGCCTCTGGGCCGCTTGGAGTGAAGAAGTGCGGCTCCTGCCACATAGGAAGCATGTCAGTGGCCTCCATGCCACTTTAGAAGGCAGCAGTGGTGGCTGGCCCGCCACAGAGCATGGCGACATGGCCTGCCATGTGAAGTGCAAGTCGGCGGCCTCCAGGCCGCTTGAGGAACAGATGTGCGGCTCCTGCCGCGTGTGCAGCATGTCGGCGGCCACCTGGCCACAAAGGAAGCAGGGAGAGAGGTGGAGAGGCGGCCTGTGGCTCCTGCCACAGGCCAAATCACAACAGTCCCCCTTGGGAGACTCCTGAGAAAAATAAAAAGTCATGGGATAGGAGACAGTGTCATATTGTAGATTACAAACTGGTTAAAAGATCGGAAGCAGAAAGTAGGAATAAATGTTCAGTTTTCTCATTGGAGAAGGATAAACAGTGGAGTGCCTCAGAGATCTATACTGGGACTGGTCATTTTTAATATATTTATAAATTATCTGGAAAGAGGAACAATGAATGAATTTGCAGATAATACAAAATTATTCCAAGTGGTTAAATCACAAGCAGATTGAGAAAATTGAAGGAGAATCTTATGAAACTGGAAGACTGGGCATTTAGGTGGCAGATGAAATTTAATGTGAATAAGTGCAAAGTGATGCACATTAGGAAAAGTAACTCATTACAGTTACATGATATTAGGTTATATATTAGGAATTACAGCCCAGGAAAACGAATTTGGCATCTTAATGGTTAATAGGGTTAGGAAGAAGTAAAAATTATGTTTTGTTTTTCATTTCTTTTTTGGGGGGTGGGATCACCATGAATTTCATTTAGTTTAATGTTTAATTAATGTATTTAGTTTAAAAAAAATGAAAAAAAAAACAGTAAAAAATCTGACTCAAAAACGATCAAAAAAATAGAAATAGGGCCTCCCGAGGCCTTCTGTACTCACCATAAAAAACATTGGGGCCGGGATCTTCCCTGGAACCACCTACCCGGTCCAGGGGAATCCAACAACAAGCCCTAGGCCCAGAACAGTCTTAGCTTTGCATAGGCCTAGGCCACGGTAAGTTGCTGAACCATTGGCTTAGACTCTATGCAAGGTCCAGGCTTGAAGACCTGGTTCTGATGCTGGGGCTTTGGCCTAGACGAAGGCCAGAACCCAGGCCCGATGCTAGAGTCCAGCCCAGAGGCAAATTCCTTATGCCTGGGCCTTGACCTAGGCCAGGACATGGGCCCAGGCCCAGCTGATATATAGGCCAGGTCCCGACATCTAGGCTTCTGCCTAAGCCAAGGCCAGTGCAATGGCCCAATGCTGGGGCCTGCTCCAGAGGCTGAGTTTTAATGCCTGAACCTCAGCTCAGAACCAGGCCTGAGGCTGGGGCCCATCCTAGAGGCTATGTCCCAACACCAGGGCCTCAGCATAGACCAAGACCCAGGCTCGATACCAGGGACTGATTCAGAGGCTGCATCCCAATGCTGGGCCCTTGACCAGGACCTAAGCCTGATGCTGGAGCCCAGACCCAGTCCCAGATGTCAGAGCCCATACCTCTTGTGATGTCTTCTTCTGTCTTCTGTTTTCTGTAAAATAACGGTGTCCACTAGGGACTCACCAGTTTTGTTAACTTTGGTGCTTCCCACTTCAGAAAATTTCACCATTTTGGTGTTCAGCAGTTTAATTGAACCCTAGTGAAGGGGTCTCTGTCCAGACCATGGCATGGTTTCAAGCCTGGGTCCATGTGCCGGGGACTGATTTCAGGACTGGGCCCCTGAGGTCCAGAGGCGGGTTCCAGGCATCAGGAACCCGCCTCTGGACCGGGCCCTAGTGTCAGGCATGCTCTGGGTTCAGGCCACACACAAACACATAAACACAGAATATACTGAGGAGATCTGCCTATACTCCCACAGGCCTACCTCAGGGCTAATTCTCAGGAAAAAGGGAGATACCAAATGGCTTCTAAATCTCAGGGCTTCTACAATACATATACAAACATGTACACCTACACTGAGTAAGTATTCCAGGATCCAAGTATTGATGTAATTTTATTTGAGAACTTACTAATGAAAGGGTAATAACACAGAAGATAAATAACAGCAAACACTAGAGAGTTGATTGCAATCAAATAATAATAACAATAATAACTACTAGAAAAGTATTAAAAGATACATGTAAAGATAGAAAATTTTGTGTTCCTAATAAAACATCAAATAGGTCCAAGGAATCTGTCTACAGCTCAGCTCCGGAAGTCTAACAAGTAACAATGATACTGAGATTCTTATATCTCTGTTTATTTTATAATACTTTTATAACACTGCTTGAAACAGGAGTGAGTCTCCCTCCCTTCCATTGTTCTTATTGCAGTTTAGTACATCTGCTTCTCAAACTTTGGTGCTATTTGGTGTACTACTCCCAGTTTCTTGTCTGACCTTGACTAACATTTCTCATGGGTTCAGTGCATACGCATTTTGGAGTATAGATATCTGCATATCCCTTAGAAGAATAATAGCCATAGATCCTAGAGACATCTAGAAAGGACTCTCTAATCATAACAGCTTTTGCAGCAGGTGTCATAGACATCTTCCTTCTCTGCAAACTTTTTTTAACCTGACAGTTCTTTTATTAACTGAGGTTGGCTAAGTGTGGTCAGCAATTAGACAAATCCTAATTACAGGATCTGGTCCTTGCCTTAACCTAGGCCAAGACCACAGCATCAGGCACCAGCTTCCAGGTCCGGCCCCAGCATCAGGTCTGCACCTGGGATGCGATGCTGGATCCCTGATGGAGCAGGAATGTGTGGACAATTTTTTTGGTCTCAGCCAAGGCTTCAACATTGGGCCTGGGCCTTGGCTGAGACCCTGGCATCACGCTCAGGCCTAGCCTGCGGCTTCTGCCTTACGCCGTGGCCTATGCATATGCAAGGTTCCAGACTCAAGCCTAGGCCCAGGTCCTGACCCCAGCATCACACACTGGTATATGCCAAGGCCTCTGCTTTGGGTCTTGGCCTATTCCTTAGGTGAGGCCCTGGCAAGACAGAACTCTTATCTTCCCCTCATAACCACGTCTCCCTTTTTCTATTTCTGTAGATAACACTGTCATCCTCCAAGTCCCCACTGACTCTAACCTTAGGGCAATCTTCAACTCCTTTCTTTCCTTCTCTACACATATCCAAAACACTGTTAAAATGTGCATTTTTTTTATAACATGAACCAAATTCCATCCTTTCTTTAATGAATGCACTGCCAGAAAATTATCCCTTTTCTCATTATGTTATGTTTATGTTTCTTATTGCTTGATTAATCACAATTAATTACAGTTGTAAAGCAAAGTGATGTACAAACAAAATCATATGTCTAACAAATTAAACCTATTAGCATAAAAAAGATCAAAGCAAATACAATTACAGTATAATATACAACAAATTAAAATGATTAAAATAGGGACATAAAGCAATGACATAAGAGGTAAAAATAAAACAATAAAAAAACCATAAAATATAACATAAAAAAGAGTACATCAGGTAATCAGGTGAGGAAAAGCCAGTAAAAACAGGTGTGATTTGAGTGATTTCCTAAATTTCACAAACTTTTTCTCAAGATGAACATCAAGGGGTAAAAAGTTCCAGAAACAAGAAGTTAGGCAGGAAAGACAAATTGTTCTCAAACTTTCAAAATGAATATTCCTAATGGAAGGCAACACTAGAAGTTCTTGTTGTGAGGACTGCAGCTGTTGAGAGGGAAGATAGGGAGAGATCACAGATGCAAGGTAAGAGGGGGTACCCCAACACAGCTTTGAAAGTAAGAAAACCAATTTTAAACTGGATGCAAAGCAATACTAGGAGCCAATATAGATGAACTAAAAGGGGGGTTACATGATCAAATTTAGTTTTATTGAAGATAACCTTTGCTGCAGTGTTCTGTGCTAGCTGGTCATTTCAGTTGAGTAGTGGAAAGGCAATATAATAAAGCATTTCAATGGTCTAATCTAGAAAATATGAGATAATGGATTAAAGTTTTAAGATCAAAGCTCTCCACAAAACAGCCAAAGATGATGTATAGATCTAAGCAAAAAATAAACAGTCCTCAGAACTTTAGAAATATGGTGAATGAAGTTAAGCTGATTGTCAAAAGTTATGTCTAAGGTGGTAACTGTATTCTTAACTGAAATGGCATAGCCTGCCATAGTAGGAGCTGGAAAGGAAATGGAGGAAGAGGAGTTTCGGGTAAACCAAATGGTTCAGATTTAAGTGGGTTGGCCTTGAGCTTGGAAGAATGTAACCAATCAGAAACTCAAGGTAAACAATTATTAAAATCAGAGAGCGTATCAGTTGTGATTGCATTAAAGTTTGCAATCATCGGCACAGAAGTATCCCGAAAAACCCAAGCTTTGAATTAAAATGGCAAGAGGGCAAGATATAAATTAAAGAGTACAGGGGAAAGAATGGAACCTTTAGGAATGCCACTAGTGAGTGAAGAGAAGGAAGAAAACTCAGAATTCCAACTATCACATTAAGTACATTGCTCTAAAAAAGATTTGAACCATTGTAATGAATCTTCTCTAACACTATAATCAAAAGTCGATTGAGTAAAAGCTGATGGTCAACTGTATCAAAAGCTGCACTGAGATCAAGACAAACCAGGAGAGCAACGGTCCCCTCTGCCTAAATAGAAACAGATCTCATTAAGTAACAAGATGATAGCTGTTTCCATGCTATATTCTTTCTTATAGCCAGACTGCTTGGGATACAAAGCCTTGCAGATCTCCCAGTAAACCACCTCTCTCCACTATAAGCTATCCAAAATTCATCTGCATGAGTTATCTTTCACCAAAGTAAATACATCCATATAATCCCTCTTCTCAAAACACTATGTCAGGCTCTGGATCTATTTCTGCATACTATTCAAGCTTCTCTTATTCACTTACAAGAGACGTAACTCTTAAGCTGCTTACTACCTGTCCTCTCTCATCTTTCCCTACACCCCTCCTTGTGAGCTTTGCTCATTTGGCTTGTCACTCCTATCTATAGCCTTCCCTATCACCTACCCCTGGAGTCACTCCATGCTGTCCTCCATGCTCCCACTCTTCCCTTATTTACATCCAGTTTAAAAATCCACCTTTTGAGGCTGTTTTTAAATCTTGACCCCTGATTATTCCACTTATAGCATTATTGAGGTTTTTATTCAGAAGCACTTAGCCAGTAACTCATAAGCTATCCAGCTAAATGAAGATTTAGGCACTTATCCTGCTAAATTCTAGTCGGATTGCATAGTATCTGGTTAAAATTTGGATGGATAAGTCAGGGGTGTACTGGGGGTATAATTCGAAAGAGCTGATTTAGCCAGCAAAGTTATCTGGTATCTCCAATATTCAGTTAACCAGTTGTTATCCGGCTAAGTTTGGTCATCCCATAGACCTGTCCTTAAGTAGTCTGGATAAACTTATCTGACTAACTTTAGGATAGCCAGATATATTCAGTGGTGCAGCCATGCTGTTAAATATTTAGGCTTAGTTAGCCAGATATGTTTATCCGGCTAACTTGCCTAGTTGCACAGAGGCTGAATATGAACCTCATTGATTTTAACAATTTTCTTAATAAATTAAATTCACAAATTCTCTTTTGCCCTGTAGATTTGTCTTAAATAGAATGTAAAATCTACCAAGCAGAGACAATTCTCTTATGTGTTGGTCTGCAATACTGTATATGTTGAATAGCACTATAGAAGTGATTAATAGTAGTAGTAGTCGTAAGACTAGGACCTTCACCTTTGAATGAGCCATCACTGCCTGCTCTCTGGTTCTGAAATACACCCTCCAGTGATCACTAGATCCCAGATGCTCGTCCATTAGAACATCAGAAACACACTTCCCACTGGTAAGCAACAGGTCTAACATTCCTCTCTCGTGTGTCAATTCCATTATCATTTCTCACTGCAGATTCCCTGCTTCTAAAAAACACTGCAGCTGGAATGTTCCAATCGACATCCAGCAGATTAAAATCACTTACTGACTGCATTGCCCCTTTCAAAGGAATTTTATAAATATCTTCTATTACATTTCTAGACATTTTTCTGCCTGATCTTTCCAAATTAACCCACAGTGACTCTTGCTTACTTCATAAGCCTTGCAGTCCTTTTGCTTTAATATTATTTTTTTCACATAGTAGCTCTCCTCCTCCCTTTCTTCTTACCCGGCCTTCCTAAATAGATTGAAGCCCCATATAAATATATCATAGTCATGATTTTCTTTGTATCACATATCTGTGGCAGCAACTACATCAAAGTTAGCTTCTTCCATGACTGCTTCTAGATTTGGGACTTTATTTCCCAAATGGCATTAGTATACATATATTTCCATATGTTGCCCTGGGGGCTTATGCATACCTAAGGGCTTTTTTCACTCATCCCCGATGATCCTAGTTTAAAGCCCTCCTCAGGAGTTATGCAGTCTATTCTGGAAGATGTTATATGCCTTTTTTGACAGATGAACCTCATCCCTGTTCAACGGTCCTTGAAATATTATCCTATGGTCCAGGAAGCCAAAACACTCTCATCAACACCTTCTACATAGCTATTCATCACTAATATCATCTGTGAAAAACAGTCTGATTATTTCTTTAAACATGCATCTCCACTTTCTTGACACTCTGGATGGTACAAAATAAACTCATGAAATGTAAGAAATAGGACACCATTGCCCCTCACCCCATAATGAAAAACTCAGACATGGTACAGCTTTGCCAAATGAGAAATAGGATAGTATTCCCATGCACCAACTTGGAAAATGCAGACAGATACACACTACTACATTATCTCAATTAGCCCATAGCAGAGAAGCAATCAGAAGTGCCTTTACTTTTAAGGCAGAGTCCATTCTATATAAGATATTTCTTGTTTCAATATAAATTCTTCTTCCTTCTTGCTTTTCCTTCCTTGCATGTACTAATGAAAAAACAAAGTCCATATCTTTAAACATGAGGGAACAATGCATGTGAGTATTGTTGACACATTAAAGAAATGATACTTCTGCTTCCTAGAATCAATAAGGCCATTATAAGGCTAATGTTGATATCTTCCAAGGTGTCCAAACTCTCAAGGAGAGATAATATTAAAAATTACTAAGAGCAGAGGAGTTAAGATGAGATTCTCAGCTAATTGAAGGCAGAAAAGCAAGGTTTTGTTTCCTGCAAAAAGACACTTTAGGGTAGATATTCAAAAGCCATTTAGATGGATAATTGAAAAGTTATCCATCTAACTGGCAAAAATGCAATTTTAAAACTCTTACCTGGCTATATTCTAGCCAGATAATGAGCTAACGAGTTATCCGGCTAGAATATAGCCAGGTAAGTTGGAAATGTTCTGAGGATGAGCAGTGGATATTTCGAGGAGAAGCGGTAGGAGCACTGGATGGCCCGCGCCATCTTGTGCTCCTACCATGTGACAGGGGCTGACCAATGGCACCGGTAGCCTCTGTGACATAGTAAGGGAAAGGCTATCGGCGCCATTTTGATTACTGGCAGCAGATGGCCCGAGTGGAGGAGATCGCTCCCAAATCCCCGCTGGACCACCAGGGGCTTTTGGCAAGTCTTGGAGGACCCTCCTGACCCCCACAAGACTTGCCAAAAGTCCAGCGGGGGTCCGGAAGCGACCTCCTGCACTCGGACTGTCGGCTGCCAGTATTCAAAATGGTGCCGATAGCCTTTGCCCTTACTATGTCACAGGGGCTGCCGGTGCCATTGGTCAGCCCCTCTCACATGGTAGGAGCACAAGATGGCGCTGGCCATCCAGTGCTCCTACCATGTGACAGGGTCCGGCCAATGGCACGGATACCCTGTCACATGGTAAGGGCAAAGGGCCATTGGCGCCATTTTGAGTAGTGGCAGCCGACGGCCTGGGAGCAGGAGATTGCTCCAGGGACCCCCACTGGACCACCAGGTACCTGTAAAAAAGTTTTTTTGGGGGGGTCGGGAGGGTTGGGGAAGCTAAGGAATTGGTTTTAAAGGGATGGGGTGGGTTTAGGGGTTATTTTTGTGTGCCGTTTTTCCCACTTTCCCCCAAAACAATAAGAGAACCCCCACGATCAATATTGTGGGGTTTTCCTATCGTTTTGGGGGAACCCCCGTTTTCTGACGATTTTGAAAATATCGTCTGATATTTTCAATCGCCCGAAGCCCGATTCACATCCCTACTATATATTCCATTGTAAGAGGGGCACTTTCAACTCAGAGTGGGTTTTTTGGTTGGTTTTTTTTTGGGGGGAGGGTGTTACATTGCTCTGCCTAGAGTGCAAGGGTTTGTAGGCCCTTGTAACACAGCCCCCTCCCAAAAAAACCCAACCCCATTCTGAATGGAAAGTGCCCCTTTTACAGTGGGATATATATAGTATGTCAGATTGTCTCTTTAAAGGAGTTTCTCTCTCTCTCTCTCTCTCTCTCTCTCTCTCTCTCATAAAGGCTACATGTAGTAGGGATATTTTAAATAGCATGTGTGTACTTGCACACATGATATAAAATTGAGTGGTTTTTTTATGGGCACACACTCCTTTTAAAATTTACCTGTTAGTAAGAACAATATATATTGGTGAATGGGGGAGGCTGCCATTCAAATATAGCCCCTCCCTTTGAGGGTTCTGGAATGGCCATTCCCCTTGGGAGGTTTTTAAGCAGCCCTCTCAAGAAACTCTAGATATAGTCCCTTATGATTTTCAAGCAGTTAGGAGGTAGAGTTAAAGGAGCCAGGCAAACCTGTCCAGGGATGGGAGGGTTTTCCTTATCCAGTCAGGATTTCCCTGGTTTGTTTTTTTGGGGGTTATGATATTTTGTGGTAGGAGCCTTGTGAGAACCTGTGTTCCACCTGGTCTAGGGTATGGGGAACACTGTGTCTGGGGCAGCTCAGGCTAGGGAAGACCTGCACACCTTACCCTCAATGAGGATGAAGGTGATAGTGAACTGCTGCAAGGAGGAAATCCAATTTTAACTTCCTTTGAAGGGGAGCAGAATTACATTTTTGAGATCTAGGAGGAAGGTTTTGTCTGCACCTTCTATTCTGTTGGAGCAGAGATTGCTGTCTGCTTCCAACAATGGATCCCTCCCATCAGGGATCTGAAAGAGACTGAGAGAGACTCATCATTCAGAAGATCTTCTAACCATGAGTAAATCCACTTCAAGACCACTGGGGACACCCATCCGGCATCTTTACATCTGGGGAGAGAGAGAGAGAAAGAGAATGGCCTCTCTGTGCCAAGGGCAGTGTTACAACTTTTGCCAGTGCTGGATGGGTTTTTCCTGTCCACATAAGGACCCCCTATCCACCTGGGAACTTCACTTTCCATTCCCTGGAGGGTGGATGCTTCCCTGCCCTGGTACAAGATACTCCTGCACAGATAGAGAGAAGAAAGTCTGTAAGGCAAAAGGACTTCTATGGTGCTAAGATTAATTTGTTGTGCCATACTTCACCACTGTTTTAACAGTAAAGACTTTATATTGGGGCACTAAACAATTGACTCTGGAGTGTTCATTTTGGCACCTACAGCACACAGCAAGGATACACCCCCTCTCCCAGGGATAATGGAAGGAAAGTCACCTTTAGCACTTGGAGCCATGACAGTTACCTCTTTCTCCCCACAGAAAAAATCCACACCTTGGGGAAAGGGACTGAAGGAAGAGCTAGCCAGGATTCCAGCCCTGAAGAGACAATAAATACGTGTATGGTCCCATCGGAGTGCAGTCTGCCTCCCAGAATGGAATTACAGTAGCATTAGCATCTGCTTTCTATTTGATTTGGAGGCAATTTGTTTTAGTAATTATGCAATGTATTTTTGACCGTTAAAAAGCGGGATGCACAAGTACAGTTGAACAGTTTTGTTTGGATCACTTTATGCTTTGTACACAATAAAGGAGGCAATGATTATAACATAAACGATGGTGGATATTATAAGAGCCATGCAGCTCTAGAGACTTAACTCCCACATAGATGAATGCCTCTTATTTATTTCAATTAATTTTAATTTAAGAGATATTTGGTATCCTTTATGTACTAAAAGTGAAATTTGACCACAGTATTTTCTACCTTATTTAGTTCGAGTGCATTCATCAGGTTAAGTCCCTGTGAAGAATCACTGTTCATTTTGACTACCAGAGGAAAGTCATGTCAAAAAATGGATTGATTTATTTTTGATTGGGCAACTAAAGAATTAAATCAAGCAAGAGCAACTGATGTAATTTATCTGGATTTCAGTAAATCTTTTGATATTGTTTCACAGAGGAGGCTCATGAACACAATCAGGGGCCTGGGAGTCGGTCCCAAAGTGGTGGAGGGGATTATAAATTGGTTGATTGACAGACACCAGCCAGTGGTGCTAAATGGAACCTGTGATAATTAGAGTGCCTCAAAGATCAGTTCTGGGGCTAGTTCTGTTCAATAAATAATGAAATATCTTTGTGAGTGACACAGCAGAAGAGTTAGAAGAAACATTTGTCTTTTTTGTGGATGACCCTTAGATCTGAAAAAAGAGTGGACAGGCACACCTGAAGGAGTAAAGAGAATGAAAAGTGATCTAGGAAAGTTTGAGGAGTCGTCAAAGGTTTGGTAGCTGGGATCAAATACCAATAAGTAGAGAGTCATGCATCTGGGATGCATAAATCCAAAGGAGCTCTGTGTGATGGGAGACAAGAGATGTTCACAGACTGGGAAAGAGAACGTGGGGTGATAGTATCTGATGATCTGAAAATAGCAAACCAATGAGACAAGGTGGTGGCTAAAGCCAGAAGGATGCTGGGCTGCATCAAGAGAGGCATAACCAGCAAGAAAAGGGAAGCGATAACACCCCTGTACAGATCATTGGTGAGGCCTCATCTGGAGTACTGTGTTCAGATCTAGAGGCCGTATCTTAAAAGGAATACAGATAGGATTAAAGTGGTCCAAAGAAAGGAAACCAAAATGGTGTAAAGACTGAAATAAAATCCATATGATATGAGACTGAATGACCTAAAGGAGAGAAGGGATAGGGGGATATGATACAGACTTTAAATACCTGAAAGGTGTCAGTGATGCATGGTATTAAGCCTTTTCCAATGGAAAGAGATTTGTAGAACTAGGGGTCATAATATGAAATGCCAAGGAGTAGATTCAAGAAAAACGTAAGGAAAAATTTCTTCCTGGAATGGGTGGTGGATGCATGGAATGTCCTCCCAGAAGAGGTAGTGAAGACAAGAGCAGTAATGGAATTCAAAAGAGTGTGGGATGAACACAGAGGATCTCAAGTGACTAAAGGATGGAAATGAACAAAAGTGGTAACCTGCATGGAGTGGTAGTTACTACCTTTAACAGAAAGCATTGGAGTAACCTGCAAGGAGTGACAATTACTATCCCTAACAGTAGGCATGAGAGTAATCTCCACAGAGTGGCAGTTACTTCTGAAAAAAAACAACAATTTACTGGGCAGACTGGAATGACTACTTAGGTCTTTTTCTGCCATTTTTTTACTAGGTTACAATGAGGTCTATATTTATCCAGCTAACTAATGCTATATATTCAGTGATACAACTGCACTGCTGAACATACCCAGCTATCTTAAAGTTAGCCAGATAAATGTATCTGGCTAACTTCTGTACAGCTCTACAGGATGACCAGAGGTAGCCAGTTAGGTTATCTGGCTAACTGAATATCAGAGTTAGCCAGATAGCTTATTTAGCTAACTCAGCTCCTACCCTGAATGCTTCTGGAATGCCTCTGGTATGTACCTCATTTATCTGGTCAAATTCTAGCCAGACAAATAGTTAACCAGCTAGAATTTGACCAGATAAGTGGTTACATTTTCATTTAATCAGATAACTTCTTAGTTATCTGCTAAACGCATTTGAATATGGACCTTTCCCTTACTATGTAAATATAGTCAGAACAGTTATCCTAGTTAGTCAGTGGGATAAATGTCTCACTGAATATCCCCAAATAAAGTTATCCAGCTAATTTTAAACTTAACCAGCTATCCCTTGAATAATGCCAGGTGGGTCCAAGTTAGATGACCTTATGTGGCTGGTTAGCTCTAGATATAATTGGCTGTATTCATAAAGAATATAGTCAGTTAAGCCATCATATTTTACAAAAAAAAAAAACAAAAACCAGTCCCGCATGGGCCTAACAGCTTGAAGCACAGACACTGCTGCAAGATGCCACACATGGGCCCTACCAGACTTAGCCTCTCCTACTTTCCCAAACCCCTCTGAAAACAGTTTTTAAATTAACATGTTCAGGCTCTACAGGGCAGCCTCCTCCTCCCCTATCCCCTCCCTGGCTCACTTGATTATACAATAATGCCCCCTCTACTGTGTTCTTCCCGACTTCCCCTCATGCCAAGCCAAACCCTCTCACTCTACTGGTACCTTTTGAAAGTCACTCTTTGGCTGGGATTAGTGTAGACTCATACTGTGATTCTGGTGCTTTCTGTCCATTTTTAAAAGGGCTACCGGAAACTTCAGACCAGAGAGCCTAACTTCAGTGCCAGGCAAAATGGTAGAAACTATCATAGAGAACAAAATTACTGAACATATAGATAGTCATAATTTAATGGGAAAAAGCCAGCATAGATTCAGCCAAGGGAAGTCTTGATTTACTAATCCACTACATTTTTTTGAAGGCGTAAATAAACAAGTGGAAAAAGGTGAGCCAGTTGATTTAGTGCATCTGGATTTCCAGAAAGTGTTTGACAGATTCCCTCATGACTGACTTCTGAGGAAATTAAAAAGTCATGGGTTAGGAGGCAATGTCCGGTTGTGTTCTGGGAACTGCTTAAACGATAGAAAACAGAGAGCAGGGCAAAATGGAGAAAGGTGAATAGTGGAGTACCCTAGAGATCTGTTCTGGAGTCGCTACTTCTTAAGATATTTATAAATGATCTGTAAATGGGAACAAAAAGTGATGTGAATACATTTGCTAATGACACAAATTTATTCAAAGTTGTTTATTCACAAGAGGATTGTGAGAAATTGCAAGAGGACTTTGCAAAACTGGGAGACTGGGCATGCAAATGGCAAATGAAATTTAATGTGGACTAGTGCAAAGTGATTCTCTTGGGGAGATTCCTGCAATGGTTTTGGCTCCTTTCTAAATGGGAGAAAGCAGCAGGTACAAATTGGAGAGTTAAGCTCCAGATGGCATGATATTGATTTGGGTGTTCCACAGTAATTTGCACTGTCATCCACCCTTTTCAATCCCTATCTTGCCCTATTTGGAAAGTTGTTAAAGGTGTTGGGTCTGACGTATTTTATTTATGCTGATGATGTGCAGATCTTTATCCTGTCTGACGAGGATGGTCCTTTTTTCAAACATGTATCATCAGGTTGAAGCAACGGCTAGCAAAGAAGGTGTTAGATTTGAACCTTGCTATAACAAAACTGATGTGGGTGGATTCACCAGTATTAATCTCAGAGGTTCCTCTCATTAAAGTTGAGAATATTGTTTTGCCCATTCTAACTGAGGCAAAGAATTTGGGAGTACTGTTGGACTCTCAGCTTACCATGCGTTCTCTTGTCTGCCGAGTGGTTCAAACTGCCTTTTATAAGTAGAAGAAGATAAAACCACTTAGAATTGTTCTCTCAAGAGACACGTTTAGAACAACTCTTCAGGCTCTGGTTTTGGGTCAGCTGGAATACTGCAGCTCCCTTTATGTGGGTTTATCTAAAAGGTTACTGCATGCATTGCAGTTGATCCAGCACGCTGCAGCACATATCCTTATGGGATTACAGAGGAATGACCATATCCAACCCACATTGAGGTAATTGTATTGGCTGCTGGTGCGGTTGACATCTATATATAAGATCCTCACTCTAGCGCATAAGCTTTTGACATCTGATGAGAAATGTGTTTTACAAAAGAAGCTGGAATAGTATAAGTCAGTATTGTTTAGAGGATCATTTGAGTGATGGCCATGTTTTTTATGTTTGTGTGATTTTAATATGTTATATATGTGCAATGCTGTATTAAATGATATTGTTGTAATCTGCACGGAACACTCTGTGAAGTGGGGGAAGCGAAATATTTATTTATTTTTTTAACATATTTCTATACCGGTCTTCAAGGGATTCATATCAGACCGGTTTACATGGAACTTAGGGGATTAACTAATTAACCAAAACAAGAGAGCCGAAGCAAAGTTACATAAAACAAGGAGACTGAACTTGGGGGCTAGAGTAGCCAGGAAGAAGAAAGACAAAAAATAACTAGCGATAAAAATACATGTGAACAGTCCTGGGGCTAGTGCGAACGTTCCATCTGTTTGGTTGAGAGTGGATTGACCTAATAGACATTAAGGGAAGGCTTGGAGGAAAAGCCAAGTTTTAAGTTTTCTGCGAAAGGTAAGAAGGCAGGGTTCCAGTCTTAGTTCAGTCGGCAATTTGTTCCAAAGACCTGGGCCCGCTGTGGAGAATGCACGTTCTTTGGTGGACGTTAGGTGGATGGATATAGTTGGTGGGATTAGTAGAGTTCCTTTATATGCTTCTCTGATGGGTCTTGCGGATGAGTAGAGTTTGAAAGGGATCTGAAGGTCTAGTGTCAGCTGATTGTGGATGGTTTTGTGGATTATGGTAAGTGTTTTATGTAGGATTCTGTATTTTATTGGCAGCCAGTGCAGGTTTCGGAGAATAGGGGTGATATGAGCTCGCCCTGTTGGTGTTTGTTAAGATTCTGGCTGCTGCGTTCTGGAGCATCTGAAGTGGTCTGGTGGCGGAGATTGGGAGCCCCAGGAGTAAAGCATTACAGTAGTCAATTTTAGAGAATAATGTTGACTGAAGGATGGTTCTGTAGTCCTGAAAGTGAAGAAGGGGTTTGAGTCTTTTCAGAACTTGAAGCTTATAGAAACAGTCCTTAGTGATATTATTGATCGATTTCTTTAAATTAAGATGGTTATCTAGGATTACTCCTAAATCTCTTGCTTGAGATATCTGTGAGTCAGGGACTGTTTGATCGGTGTTGGCAAAGTGGTCAGGGGAGATAAGAAGGATTTCTGTCTTGGCTGCTATGAGAACTAGGTTCAGGCTGGTGAGGAGGCGGTTGATGGAATTGAGGCAGTTTTCCCAGTAGGTAAGCGTTTTTGTAAGAGATTATTTTATGGGGATCAAGATCTGCACGTCATCTGCATAGAGGTAGTGTATTAAATTTAGGTTTGTGAGCAGTTGACAGAGGGGCAGTAAGTAGATATTGAAGAGGGTGAGAGATAAAGAAGAGCCTTGGGGGATACCTAGTGTAGACTTGAAACTTGGGGATTCTTTGTTATTGACTCTGACCTTGCAGCTTCTGTTGTTGAGGAAGAAGTCAAACTATCTGAGGGCGAGACCTGAAAATCCAATGTCTGAGAGATGGTTTAGAAGGATGGTGAGGTTCATGGTATCGAAAGCCGCAGAGATATCTAGGAGGACAAGTAGATAAGATAGCCCTTTGTCTAGGCCCATAAGGATGTGGTCTGATAGGGAGATGAGAAGGGTTTCTGTACTGTATGCTTTACGGAAGCTGTACTGGGAAGGGTATAGAATTTTATGTTCCTCAAGGTAGTCTGAGAGTTGTGAGTTCACTACTTTCTCTGTGAGCTTCGCTAGAAAAGGGAGGTTGGAAATAGGTCTGAAGTCGGAGAGTTCTTTTGTGTCCAGGTTGAGTTTCTTCAAGAGGGGTTTGATGGACGCTGTTTTTAGCTCATCAGGATAAATTCCATGAGCTAGGGAGCAGTTTATGATGTTGGCCAGCGCTCTGGAAATAGTGCTTGGGATGAGGATCAGCAGCTTAGTTGGAATGTGGTCCGTCAGATGGCTGGAAGGTTTCAGTTTCTTGAGGGTGGATTCGATCTCCAAGGGAGTAGTGGGCTTGAAGGAGTCGAGAGAGGCTCCAAGGTAAGAAGTAGAGTTGGGGTTTAGGGCAGGGGGTATTGGGTTGGTAGGGAGAAGTGCTAGGGTGTTTGTAATTTTATCCTGAAAGAAGAGTGCTAGTTCATTAGCCTTGGATTGAGCCTGTTCATCTGGGATGGTAGGGGCAGAGGGTTTTGTGAGTTGGGATATGTAGGAGAATAGAGCCCTGGCATCATATTGTATATCGTGGATCCTGCTGGTATAAAAATCTTTTTTTGTCTGTAGAAGCGACATCTTGTAGAGATGGAGGGTGCGTTTATAATCGGATAGTGTTGTGATGTTAGGGTTCTTACGTCATGTGCATTCCTTGTGTCTGAGGTCTAGCTTCATCCGTTTGAGTTCTGGGGAGAACCAGGGTTGTTTCCTATTTTGTGACCAGTTGATGATTTTCATCGTTTTAGGGCAGAGTTTATTGGCTATTGACTCCGTGATACTGCACCATGAAAGAAGGGCTGAGTCGGGGTTGGAGATATCCAGGTTAGAGAGGTCCTTGGATAGGTATTCACTAAGAGTGTCAGAGGCAAATGGTTTGTGGAAGTGGATGGTAGAGTGTGGTTAAGGCTTAAAAGGGTTTAGTTGAGTCGTGAGGGTAGTTGATATCAGGGAGTGGTCGGACCAGGGGATGGGGGTGCAGTCAGGGATGTTATTGTATGACAAGTTTGAGTTTATAAAAATGAGGTCGAGCGTGTATCCTGCTTCGTGAGTTGGTTTATTGATGATTTTTTCAAAGCCCATGGCACTGAGTGTGGAGAGGAAGGTTTCACAGTTGGGAGAGAGCGGCGAAGTGTCAACATATAGATTGAAGTCCCCCAGTAAAATGGCCGGTGAGTCTGTGTTGATGTGTTTAGCAATGGTTTCTATGAGGGGGGATGCATCGGTGTCAAGTAATCCTGGTGGAGCGTAAACTAGAAGAATTTGAATATGTATTGATTTGAACAGACCTAGTTTCAGTTTTTTTGAGGAGGACTTGATTGGTTGCTGGTTAAGGTGGAGTTCTTTCTTGGTGGCTAGGAGAAATCCGCCTCCTCTTTTTTTTGTGTCTTGGGATTGAAAAGAAGTCGTAAAGGTGTATCGGAAGTTGGTTTATCAGGGGAGTGTCAGAACTTTTTAACCACATTTCTGTGATAGCACAGACATCAGGTTTGGAATCCAGCAGATAGTCATTGAAGATGTGTGTTTTCTTTGTGAGGGACTGAGTGTTGAAGAGTGTTAGAGTGAATATTGTGAGTCCTAATAGCTGGGTGAGGGGGTGAAGTCATGATTGGGATGAGTGATCTCTTAGTGTGGCTCATGGTTCATTGTAGAAGCCTCGAGTGATGAGAGAGGTGACGATGAATGAGGGATGGGGTATGTTTGCATAGTGCTTCCACGGAATGTGCCGCAACAGGAGGGTTGTAGTGTTTATGAGCTGAAGAAGGTGGTCTTTGAGTCTCTTGTTATGAGTTGGTCTTAGAAGTGATTGTTGAAGATTGGTTGAGAGAGCTGGGAATTTCTTGTGTATAGAGAGTTATGGAAGAGGCTGAGTGAGTCGCTGAGTGGAGGACTGCAGGATGAATGCTGTCCGAAGTTTGGTGGTGCCGAATGACAAGGTGGAGGCTGAAGAGTGCTAGGAGAGGTAAGGAGGTGATATTGTGTTGTTGTAAGGGCGTGGTGGCCGGCATGTAGGTTAATCTTGGGGCTCACAAAGGGGCGCACTAAGGGGCAGGCCCCTTAGGTCGCGCTCCTTCGGGTGCGCGATGCCAATGGAGTCGCGGCAAATTTAAAGGGGGCCTGAGTCAGCTCCTGATAGGTCAGCTGCGATCGTGTGGGCGCGGCGACACTCACCGCTGTTTCCTGTTCTCGTCAATAGCCTCGGGAGTTTTATTTTTTCATTTCTTTTCGCTCATGGATTGCTTTGTTCCACGCGGTTCACCCTCGGGGGTGAACGGGCTCTTGCCCCGAATGGGCTGCACCAACCGCGCGAGCCCTGGCGGAGGAGAGGCGAAGTGAGGCGAGGCCTATTGCTGGGATGAGCGGGGGGTGAAGAGGGGGGTTGCCGGCATCGCTGCAAATTTAAAGGGGCTTGAGTCGGCTTTTAAATAAAATGTAAGCTTTTAAATAAAATACATTAGTAGAGAAGAACAATCTAAACCCAATGCAAGGTTTCACATTAGGAGTGACCATTCAGGAAAAGGATTTAGGTGTCATTGTGAGATTTTCCAACTGGTTCCAGATTTTCAGGACACGTTGATCCAGTCCTGGTTCTTCCCCATTGCATGCTGGGCGTTATTCTAATTTCCCTATTGCATTCCCTAAGAAAAGCAAGAATATAAGTACCTGCATGCAAGGGAGTCAAATCAGGACTGGATCAATCTCTGCTGAAAATCTGGAGCCAGTTGGCAACCCTAGTCACCGTGGCTAATATGTTGAAATCCTCTGCTCAGTGTGCAATGGCAACCAAGAAAACAAATAGCCAGGTCACAATTTGAACCCACAACCCCATGCCCAACACAAAATGATTTACAAAAGCAGTTATTTACAAGCAAGATTTATGGGCTTATCAGGACTCTCCTTAAAAAAATAAAACATTCTTGGTCAGAGCTAGAGTAGCCAACTCAAACCCCCCCCCCCCCCCAAAAAAAAAAACAAAAAACAACACAGAATATTCCTGTTTGCCTGTATTTTAAGCTGCGTTTCCACAAGTCCGGAATTTCACAAGTCAAGCAATGTAAAGGTGAGGACTTGCTGTACAGGACAGTAAAACGGGTGCTTCCAAAGCTTTTCTCAGATATTTCTGGGATATTCAGGGCCTATAATTAATATTGTTTTATCCTTGGCCATAAATTTTTCTAACCTCCATATTTGGATGAATTGACCTTTCTGTATTATTCTGTCATGCGCTAGTGTGTACTCCACTAGCACACATTCAATGAAATATACTTTGAAAGGAAACATATTCAAGGCTGGTTTGTCTTTAATTAAACCACCTTCTTGTGTCTTACCAGCATGAGATTACACTGCACAGGAGCTGTAACTTAACGTGTGAATTGTTGAGCATGAAAAAGCATATGTTGAAGACTAGTCTCGTAATCAACATACTGCTTATGTGTTAGAATGAGAGTACATCTATGGAGAAAGTACACTGCTGTTTTGATTTCCATAAAATTAGCTATTTTCTGAGAAGTAATTCATTGGGATATCTTTAACATTATATTCTCCTAAAAATTCCTATAATAGTGTTCAATTATATGGACATGATATTCAATAACCTACACAATATGAAGCTACAAATTACAATTTCTAAGCTAAACTTTCAGGCAAACATCATATTTATGAATCCTTCTTTTAAACTATTTTTTCACCCTAAAAGCCTGAATATTTTCAAATATGAATATATGAATCTAGACTAACCTTATAAATATTCACAATACAGTATTTCTTTCCATAGCAAAAAGATATCATAATTTATGGCAATGTCATTTAGTAGACTATCACCTTTGTATTTCTTAGTGGAAAACAAAATACAGGAATATATTTGGAGTGGTGAATATATGGTAAATTATTTCACAATCTTGTCTCATGAATCTTCCCAGCATTTCTGTTTCTAATCAGCTTTACTAGAAAGCTAACATTACAACAGAGCATAACTAAGTGCATTAAGCACATGAATCATAATAAAGAGATTAAAGATTTTAGAATAATTTCATAAATCTACATTATGTTACAAGTGATAATTGATTTCTGGTTGAAATTAGGGTTTTTTTGCATTTGTCGGATCATCCCTGTTTGAACATTTTCATCCAGAAATGTATGTATATTCAAGTATCGTGTAGGAACTATTTTTCCAGCTATTTTTTATGTACACAATGATAGGTTGCCCTCACATGTTAGCATTTGATTTCCAACTTTCAAAAGGAATTCCGGTGCAACTTCACTGTGTGCATGGATATGAGTTTAATAGGTCATCAGCGAACATGGCAGACGGTAAAGAAGGAGGCCAAGCTGTACTCACTGCTGCTACCGATTTAATGGCAGCTTCTCACCTTCTCATCTAGGCTTCAGGGCTTGGGGGCGGGGAACCACATTTCACGGTTGGCAGAAACAACACTCTGATGCTGCTGGTTGCACGGCATCATGATGTCACCAGTTCCCACCACCATAGACATCTATAGGTAGCTTAGCTTCTCAGTGAAACTTGTTGGGAGGGGGAGAGGAAGAGCAACCCCAGTTGCAAGCCTCATTGAGCTTCAAGGTTGACCATTGTCCAACTCAAAGTCCAGGGAGCAGGAAGGGGGTTTGGGCCGGGTGTAATCGAGGTAAATAAAGATGTACAACCTGGGGGGACCAAATACTTTTCTTTCTGCCTCCATGCTACCTCCAGAACTGAATCTAGGTAAGTGATTGGACCCCCTTCAACCCTATTAAAAATTGCATTTTATTTGGTTTAAACTATATCAATTTTCCTAGTTAAAAAAAAAAAATCTATTTAGCAAGCAGGATCCTGTAAGTCAGTCAGAGAGATGCCGGGGCCTTAGCAGATGTGAAGCAAGGTATGTCTGCTGGGGAACCAGTGGACCTTGGGACCTCCATACCTTCTGGTAAGACAGATGAGCAGAGCCTGACTATTTATTTATTTAAAACATTTTCTATACCAGCATTAGTGTATACATCACACGGTTCATATTGTAACAAAATGATAGAAAATACATATAACAAGGACTAATGAACAGTTATGGGTAGGGGGCACGCATAAGTCAGTGTGGAAGGATAGAGCAACTGCATAGAAACTTTTTTTAACAAAGTAAATATCAAAAACATATCGATATAGGAATCATGATTGAGTAGAAACTATATTCAAAAGCGTAAGTACAAAGCTTGAGTACAACAGAATATTTAGGTAAAGTGAGTCGAACGGAGTTATACTAGAGGGGGGAAAGGCTGCTAATCAGGGAAGGCATGTTTAAACAACCAAGTCTTGAGTTTTTTCTAAATTTAAGGTAACATGGTTCGAGATGGAGGTAAGGGGGCAGAGAGTTCCAACGTGAGGGGCCGGCGATTGTGAGGGCTCGCTCCCTTGTGGAAGCAAGGTGTGCTGTTTTGAGAGAGGGTATGTGCAGGATCCTTTGTTAATAGTTCTAGTAGGTCTATTTGGGTGTGCAAAAGTGAAGGGAAGGTTGAGCCAGTTGGAGTGGTGAGAGTAGATAGCTTTGTGGATGATTGTGAGAGTTTTATAGAGGATACGGGATGGGATGGGGAGCCAGTGTAGGTCTTTGAGGATGGGGGTAATGTGGTCTGTTTTCTTGCCATTTGTTATGATTCTTGCCATAGCATTTTGGAGCATTTGGAGAGGTTTTATGGTGGAGTAAGGGAGTCCTAAGAAGAGTGAGTTGCAATAGTCCAGTTTAGCTGAAAGGGTGGCTTGGATCACTGTATGGAAGTCTTGGGAGTAAAGTAAGGGTTTGAGTTTTTTTAGAACATTGAGTTTAAAGAAACCTTCTTTAAGGATAGAGTTGACAAATTTCTTCATGTTTAATTGTTGGTCAAGGAAGACTCCAAGATCTCTTACAGCTGGTTGCGTCGAGATGGTCTTGAAGGCTGGTTCGATAGCAAGGACTGGTTTAGGAGTGGAGTGGTGAGAAATATATAGTAGTTCAGTTTTGCTGGTGTTTAAGGCAAGGTGGAGGTTAGTGAGTAGGGAGTTGATCGATGTAAGGCAGGTTTCCCAATGCTTTAAGATGTCAGAGACCGAGGTGTGGATCGGTATGATGATTTGAACATCATCAGCATATAGACAGAATTTTAGTTTGAGATCCGAGAGAAGGTGGCAGAGGGGGGTGAGGTAAATGTTGAAGAGAGTGGACGAGAGAGAGGAACCCTGTAGAACTCCTTGCAGGAGTGGGTGAGGGGCAGATATGGAATTACCTATTTTGACAGAATATTTTCTGTTTGAGAGGTAGGATGTGAACCATAGGAGAACTATGCCTGAAATGCCAATGTCTTTTAGATGGGTAAGCAGGTGGTTATGACATATGGTGTCAAATGCCACAGAGATATCGAGAAGGGCAAGAAGGTAACTATTCTCTTGGTCCATGACTCTGAGGAGGTGGTCGGAAAGGGTAAGTAGGAGTGATTTTGTGTTAAAATGTTTACAGAAACCAAATTGTGAGGGATGAAGGATCTTGTGGTCCTCAAGGAGTCCGTGAGTTGAGAGTTGACAATTCTTTCCATTATTTTGGCTATAAACGGGAGGTTTGAGATGGGGTGGAAATTTGCAGGGTCTTTCGGGTCTAGTGAAGGTTTCTTAAGGAGGGGTTTAATCACTGCCTGCTTAAGGGTGTCGGGGACTATGCCTGTGGAGAGGGAGCAGTTAATGATTTCAGCTATTGCTCTGGCAAAGGAGTTAGGGACAGAGAGGAGGGCTTTGGTGGGGATGGTGTCGGTGGGGTGGGAGCTAGGTTTAAATTTTTTTAGGATAGATTCAACTTCTTTGGAGGGGGTAGGGTCCAGGGAGCTAAATGATGCAGTAGAATGGCCAATCTCAGATGAAGGGGGGTTCAAGGAGTTGGTGAATCTGGAGAGGAGGTTCAATATTTTGGTGTTGAAGTATTGTGCCAGTTCTTCACATTTAGCAGGGGCTTCCGAGTTGGGTATCGTGTGAGCGATGGGTTTGGTGAGGCCTGAGATTTAGGAAAAGAGCACTTTGGGGTTGTACAGGATTCGTGGATTTTTGAGGCATAGAAATCCCGTTTGTGTTTGAGGGTAGTGATTCTATAGCAGTGAAGAGCTGATTTGTAGCTGGAGGTATGCTGTGGGGTAGGGTCCTTGCATCATATTCTCTCTTTCTGTCTGAGTTTATTCTTCATTGTTTTTAACTCCGAGGAGTACCATGGGTTTGTGTGTTTCGACTCTGTATTTAGGATACGTTTGGTGATTGGACAGAGTTTGTTGGCAATCTCTAACGTTATACTATTCCATGAAGCTAGGGCCGAAACAGGATTGGTACAGTCTAGTTTGGGTAAGGAGGTTGCTAGAGCTGAGACAAGATCGTCATTGGAGCAGGTCTTTCTGGAGATTATAGTAGAGCTATGGGAAGTGTTGCTAGGGGGTGAGATGTTGATGAAGAAGTGGGTTTCAATGAGAAAGTGATAAGACCAAGGGACAGGGGAGCAAGAGGGGGTGGTAGTAAGGTGAAGGCCAGCATTAATGAATATCAGGTCTAATGTATGCCCAGCTTTGTGGGTGGGGGATGCAATGATTTGTTGAAATCCTATTGCATGGAGAGAGTTGAGGAAGGTGTCTAATGAGGATGTAAGAGGTAGGGAGTGAACATGGAGATTAAAATTACCAAGGATGATGGATGGGATGTCAAAATTGATGTTATCAGCAATGAACTCGATCAGGGGAGATGGGTTGGATTCCAGAAAGGCAGGTGGGGAATAAATTAAACAGACTTGTAGTTCAGAAGATTTGAAAAGGCCAATTTCAAGTTTGGATGGGGTGACTATCTGGACGGGTTTGAGATTTAGGAGGATCCTCGGGAGAATCTAGGGCTGGGTCCTTACCTCTGCATTTCTGGTATCGTTGGGGGATGGACCCAGCAATAGAGTGAGCTGTGTGGCTATAAAGGATGTTAGAACAGGGCAGCTGAGTGTGAATCCTGACAGAAGTAGAAAGAGACCAAGTCATAGAATGTGCAACCGATGCCCAAGCAGCATTGACTTCTGAAGGCCTTTTGCCTTTTGCCTCACTTTCGCCAATGAGGAAACTAGGGACAATTGATATGGAGGCAACCAAACCATAGCCAAGCAATTTGGAGCTTATGGCCAATTGAAAAATTGTACCTTCACCCATTCACACTATGAGTTAGGAGACTGTCAAATGTTTGTACAGCAATGCCTAGGACTGGTACAGCCTTGCATCCCCAACGTGTCACATCTTCCCTACACACAATTAAAAATTATATTTTTATAATAACAAATTTAACATGAAAAAGGATATTCAGTCTTCTGAGATAAAATATCACTTATAATACGTATGTTATACTTCACGCGCCGGGAGATCGCGCCGGGACCCCCCCCCCCCACTGGACCCCAGGTAATTTAAAACATTTTTTGGGGGTTCGGGAGGGTGGGGGATTTATTTTAAAGGGTCTGGGTGGGTTTTAGAGTTGTTTTGGTGTGCCGGTTTTCCCGCCCTCCCCCGATTTACGATTTTTAATGATTTAAAAAAAAAAAAAAAAACACGACGATCAGATTTCCCTCCCCCCCCCAGCCAAAATCGATCGTTAAGACGATCGATCACACGATTCACACCCCTAATGCATATAGAGAAAAATAACCCTTGCTGTAGTTACACAATGTTAGGTTCTATCTTAGGAGTTACCATCCAGGAAAGAGATCTAGGCATCATAGTGGATAATACATTGAAATTGTTGGCCCAGTGTGCAGTGGCAATCAAAACAAGCAAACAGAATTTTAGGAATTATTAGGAAAGGAATGGAAAATAAAACAGAGGATGTCATAATGCCTCTGTATCACTCCATGGTGAGACCGCACCTTGAATACTGTGTGCAGTTCTGGTCACCGCATCACAAAAAGAATATAGCTGCACTGGAGAAAGTGCAGAGAAAGGCGACCAAAATAATAAAGGGCATGGAACGGCTGCCCTATGAGGAAAGGCTAAGAAGTTAGGGCAATTCAGTTTGGAGAAGAGATGACTGAAGGGGGATATGATAGAAGTCTACAAAATCATGAAAGGACTTGAACAAGTTAATGTAAATCGGTTATTTACTCTCTCAGATAATATGAAGTTACCAAGTAGCTCATTTAAAACAAATCGAGGAAAATTCTTTTTCACTCAGCACATATTTAAACTCTGGAATTCATTGCCAGAATTCATGTGGTTTCAGCAGTTAGTGTTACTGGGTTTAAAAAAGGTTTGGATAAGTTCCTAGAAGTTAAATCCATAAACTGCTATTACAGTAATTAATAATCACTAGTAGCTTGTGATCTATCTAATGTTTGGGTACTTGCCAGGTACATATGACTTGGATTGGCCACTGTTGGAAACAGGATACTGGGCTTGATGGACCCATGGTCTGACCCAGTATGACATTTCTTATGTTCTTATATTCTTAAGAAATCAAAATAAGTCCCAGCATGCAATGGGATAAAACTAGGACTGGTTCAACCTGTCCTGAAAATGTTGAGCCAGTTGGCAACCCTTGGCACCAGACAGTAGGTACTTTGGCTGCTTGTGGGGTGAGAAGGTGAGACATGAAGCACATCATGGGCGGTACTGCAGGATAAGTGCTTTCACTGGTAGGGAATGGGACCTGAAACACAGCATGCACTTCGGTCCACGTTGGCTTCAAGCAGTGGCTGGAGGCCTTGAAACACTGTAACTGCAGCTCTGGAGCTACTTTTCATTCAGCCCAGCATTAGGGTGAATATTGGATTAAACAGATTGTCACATTTGGAAAAATCTGGGAATTTATGGGTAAAAACCCTTTTAAACTGAAAACAAAGGACCCTATGTATGCAGCAGAGGACTATGTCCAAAGTATAGAAGAGAAACATTATTAAAGGAAAGATATTGATTAAAAGTAGTGGTGTTCTGCAGAATCCAAGGCACCAATGTTTTTATCAGAGGGAAATAATGTCATGTAAATCTGATCAATTTCTATACTTAAATGACTAAATATTAGATCAGGGGAGAACACTCAATGTGGTAATAGTCAACAGAAAAAGGGAGGTAATATTGTTCCTGTATGTCCTAGGTGAGACCTCATTTTGAATACTATAATCAGTTCTGAAGACCACACATTCAAAAGGATATAAACCAGATGGAGTTGATCCAAAGGCTGACAGTCAATGGTCTTCATAATAAGGCATATGAGACAGACTTAAAGTTAAAAGCATGTATACCCTAGGGGAAAGATGGAAAAGGGAGAAATGAGCGACATAAATACTTCCAAGGTGTCAATGCACAGGAGGTGGGCCTCCTTCAATGGAAAGAAGGCTCTGGAATGAGGTGTCTTGGGATGAGGCTGAAAGAGGCTAAATTCTGGAGTAATCTAAGGAAATATTTCTTTATAGAAAGGGTGGTAGATACAAAGAGCAGCCTCCCAGTGGAGGTGGTGGAGACAGGAAGATTACCTGAATTCAAGAAAGCAAAGGACAAGTGCAGGGAATTCAGAAGGAGTGGTAGGAATTGTAGAGCTGAGCAGTTGGTGTAGAGGGACAGACTGGGTAGGCCATGTGATCATTTTCTATTGTCATGTTTCTATGTTTTCCACCCAAGTTCTATGAAACTTGCTGGAGGAAATCAATAGCGAAGGCAGCACCACCCGAAGGTACCATGAGTGGCATGAGCACACCATGACACCAAAAGAGGGGCAATAGGCACCAACACTGGCATGAACTGCCCCAAGCCACTGTGGGGGGGGTTAAGGCAACACAAATAGTGGTATAAATATTACAAAGCACCAATGAGGTATAAACAGCACAAACATTCTTCATTTTTATCCTCTAGCTTTTAGGGATAGTGTTTATCCCATGCTACTTTGAAATTTTTTTTACATTTTTTGGCTTCAACACCTCCTCCAGAAGAGTATTCTAAGCATCCACCACCCTCTTTGTGAAAAAAATATTTTCTGCTGTTGGTTTTGAGTTATCCCCCCTGGAATTTCATTTTGTGACCCCTAGTTCTACTGATTTCTTCCCAACCAAAAAGATTTGTAGTTTATGCATCATTAAAACCTTTCAGATATCTGAAGATCTATATCATATCTCCCCTGCACCTCCTGTCTTCCAGGGTATATATATTGAGAACCTTCAGCATCTCCTCATAAGTCTTTTGATACTGACCATGAACCATTTTGGTCACCCTTCTCCGTACCGCCTCCATCCTATCTCTAACCTTTTTGACATACGGACTCCAGAACTGAACACAGTATTCTGAGACCTCACCAAGGGCATTATCACCTCCTTTTTCCTTACTGGTTATTCCTCTCTCTAGGCAGCCCAGCATTCCTCTGGCTTCAACTATTGCCTTCTCACATTGCTTCACTGCTTTCAGATCACCAGAAACTATCACCCCACAATCCCTCTCTCAGTCTGTACACATCAGTTTTTCATCCTCATCAAATAAAGCTCTTTTGGATAACCACAACCCAGATGCATGACTCTGCACTTCTTGGCACTGAATCCAAGCTGCCAAATCTTCAAGCACTCTTCAAGCTTTCTTAAATCATTTTTCAATCTCCCTAATCCTTCAGGTATCATTTTTCATTCTCTCTAATCCTTCAGATATCATCCACAAATAGACAAACTTTATCTTCTATCCTTTCTGCAATGTCTCTCACAAAGATATTGAATAGAGGCAGTCCCAATAACAATCCTTGTCACACTCCACTTAATAATATTTTCTTTTCAGAGTAGGATTCATTTACCATTACCCAGAGTCTCCTGTCAGTCAATCAGGGTGCAATCCACTCCACCACCTTGGCGCTGACTCCAAAGCTTCTCATTTTATTCACAAGCCTGCTACGCGGGACCGTTTCAAAAACTTTTCTGAAATCAAGGTAAATCACATGGAGTGCTCTTCCTTGATCCAATTATCTAGTCACCTAATAAAAAAAATCAATCGATTTGTCTGACAGGACATTACCCTGGGTAATCCACACTGCCTTGGATCAGCAACTTACTGGATTGCAGATAGTTCACTACTCTTTCTTTCACCAGAGTCTCCATTAATTTTCCCACCACTAAGGTGAGGTTAACCAGCCTGAGGATTCAAGCCTCATCTTTGCTACAGCTCTTCTAAAGCGGGACTGCAACCACTCTTCTCCAATCTTGCACCACCACTTCCATTTCCAGGGATTTTTCAGTGGACCCACCAGGACATCACTGTTGTGGCCCCGGGCCGTGCCCCTGTCCCTCCACCTACCTCGGGGACGGTCCAGGTCACTATGGCGTCTGTTTGGCCTACCCAAGCCTGCCTGGCTTCGATCCGCAGTGCTCCCTCCTTGAGGGAGACGCCGTCAATGCTTCGGAGCTAGCCCTGCCCCCTAGGCACGCACGCGTGCAGGGGCTCGATACTTAAAATGGCCGGCGCGGGAAAGCACTGCACCACCCAGGGGAGATGTCAGACACTCTCAGGGTATTTAAACACTGCACTAACTCCACTTCTGGCCTTGCAACGAGGTTCACGCTTCCTAGAGTTTCTAGTTGCTGTACCTGGCTTCTGACTTCGGCTTTTGTCTACTGGCTTCTGACTTCATCTTTCGTCCACTGGCTTCCGACTTCAGCTTTCGTCCACTGGTTCCTGACTTCAGCTTTCATCCAGGAGGTCTTGCCTAAGTTCAAGCGGCTTGGGTCCTCACGAGCTCCTCTCGGAGGGACCGCGGGCTTCCAGTGGTGAAGTTCCGGTTGGCCTCCTGCCTCCAGCTCTACTCTCCTCTATCCTCTGGAACTCCTCCTCCAACACCTGCCCACAGGAGACCGCTTATAAGTCCAAGCAGCCCGGGTCCTCATGGGCTCCTCCTGGGGGGACCTCGGGTCTCCAGTGGTGAAGATCCTCCTGGTCTCCTGCCTGTGCCGCCTCCCAGCTTCAACATCCACTGTGGGCCTTCCCACAGTGCATCATCATCTGCCCTAGTCAGCTCAAGGGTCCACGAATCCAACAGTTTGCAAGGCCATGGACCCGGCGGACCTGGCTGGCCTTCAGGCTATCCCCAGGATTGCTTCCATGAAGTTAGCACATTTAAAACTAATTGAAGAAATTTCTTCTTCACTCAACGCATAATTAAACTCTTGAATTTGTTGCCAGAGGACGTGGTTAGTTCAGTTAGTATAGCTGTGTTTAAAAAAGGATTGGATAAGTTCGAGGAGAAGTCCACTACCTGCTATTAATTAAGTTGACTTAGAAAATAGCCACTGCTATTACTAGCAATGGTAACATGAAATAGACTTAGTTTTTGGGTACTTGCCAGGTTCTTATGGCCTAGATTGGCCACTGTTGGAAACAGGATGCTTGGCTTGATGGACGCTTGGTCTGACCCAATATGGCGTGTTCTTATGTTCTTATGGATGTCCTGACAGCAACAGTAGAGAGACTGGCCAACTGTTTGGATGCCACCCCTGCGGCCATACCTCCTGCCCTAGTTCTGTACCGGTGACATCCACACAACTGCCGGTGCCGCCCAGATACTCAGGAGAAGCAAAAAACTGTCGTGGATTCCTCAATCACTGCTACATTAGGTTCATCCTGCTGCCGTCTCAGTTCCCGACTGATCTGGGGAAGACCAGTTATATTGTGTCCCTGCTAGATGGGAAGCCCCTGGCCTGGGCCTCCTTACTATGGGAACATAATGATCTCATTCATGGAAACCTGGAACAGTTTTTCTCTGCCTTCCGACACATTTTTGATGAGCCTGCTCGCAAACCCACAGCGGTTGCCGAGTTACTCCAATTGTGTCAAGGCACCCATTCCCTTGCAGAGTACACGGTCGAATTCCGCACACTGGCCGCCAAACTAGACTGGAGGGACGACAGTCTTCACAACATATTCCTGGAAGGAATGTCATCGCGCCTCAAGAATGAGTTAGTGGCAAGAGACCTTCCGGATGATCTGGACAGCCTGATCGACCTGGCAGGAAGGGTCAACCGTCGAATCCAACATCGCTTCCATGAGGGGAGGTCCAGCCATAGATCCAGTAAATTGGGGCCTTCTTTTCCTCAACCGGTGCCCTCCTCTTTTGCTTCCACCAGCACCCAAGGGGCAGAACCCATGCAACTGGGGTGTGGCCCGGTCTCGCAGGAGAAGAGACGACGTTGCCGCACCCAGGACTTTTACCTATATTGTGGTAACAAGGGGCATTTCCTAGCCCAGTGCAATGAGCGGCCGGGAAATGCCAGAACCTAGGGCTCATCGGGGAGCTGACCCTAAGTAATACCGATTCCACCTCCCCATGTACTGTACTGGTTATCCTCCTTTACCCCAGCGGTACCTTTGATACGCTGGCTTTGGTCGACTCTGGAGCAGGAAGGAATTTCATTCTCGTAGATCTCGTCCAGCAGTTACAGCATGAGTTCCAATCCCAACTCCCTCCACTCCAAGTATCTTTGATCCACAGCACTCCTCTCCCAGGGAACATCTGTACCTGTACCAAGCCGTTGATTCTATGAACCGGTCTCCTACATACCGAGAAGATCTCATTTCTCATTTTGGAGAGATACATTTACCCTGTCATGCTAGGCCTGCCCTGGCTTCAGAAGCACTCCACAGTTATCCACTGGGATACTCTTCAGATTGCATCTTAGAGCCCGTCCTGTTTTGAATCTTGCCTGGCGACTATTCCTCAACCCAGTTTGCCACTTCTGACCACATCCGTGGCACTCCCGCCGCAATATCTAGATTACTTGGATGTCTTCTCGAAGGAGAAGACCGAACTTCTGGAACATTGGCCCTTCGATTGTGCAATAAACTTGGTTCCCGGTACTACTCCTCCCAAGGGGTGGGTTTATCCCTTGTCATTGCCTGAGACTCGTGCCATGTCTTCCTACATTCAGGAGAATTTGGACCGGGGCTTCATTCGGCCTTCTAATTGCCCCGCCAGGGCCAGATTCTTCTTTGTTGCAAAGAAGGATGGGTTACTCCGACCCTGTATCGACTACCGTGGGCTCAACGCCATCACACGACGTGACAGGTATCCTTTGCCTTTGATTTCCGATCTCCTAGACCACCTGCAAGGAGCCCAGATCTTCTCCAAACTGGACCTCCGGGGCACGTACCACCTGGTAAGGATACAACCAGGTGATGAATGGAAGACCGCGTTCAACACGAGAGACGGGCATTATGAGTACCTGGTCATGCCCTTCGGCCTATGCAATGCCCCTGCGGTTTTTCAAAACCTTATGAATAAAGTGTTAAGGGACATGTTGCACACCTCTATTATAGTATATCTTGACGATGTACTAATTTACTCTAAGGACCTGGCTACACACCGTATACAAGTTTGACGAGTCCTGCAGAAGCTTCGAGACAATCCTCTCTTCGCCAAGCTAGAGAAGTATCAGTTCAAACAAGAATTTCTGCCCTTCCTTGGATATATCATCCCCTCCACGGGCTTCTACATGGATCCAGATAAGGTAACGGCCATCAAAGATTGGTCTCAGCTGGTGGGGGTCAAGGCACTGCAACGTTTCCTTGGCTTCACCAACTTTTATCACCAGTTCATACCCCATTACTCCCGGATGGTGGCTCCACTGATGGTCCTTACCAGAAAAGGGGCTGATGTTAAGAACTGGTCCTCGGTGGCGCTAAGTGCCTTCCAGGAGCTGAAGAAAGCCTTTCTTCAAGAGGTCTGTCTCCATCATCCAGATCCTCAGAGTCAATTTATTGTGGAGGTAGATGCATACGACCTCGCGGTGGGAGCCTTTCTGACCCAAATATCTCCTAAAGGCAAATCCTTGCCATGTTCCTACTTCTCTCGGAAGTTCTCACCACTGAGAGGAATTACGGCATAGGGTACAAGGAGTTATTGGCCATTAAACTCACATTCGAAGAATGGTACCAGTGGCTGGAGGGGGCTCAACATCCTGTGATTGTTTACATGGACCACAAGAACCTGGAGTTCCTGTGCCGGGCCCAACGCCTTAATCCTCGACAGGCCCGATGGTCACTATTTTTTAGCAGGTTCAACTTTGTCCTTCGATACAGACCAGCTTCTAAGAACATCCAGGTGGACGCCCTCTCTCGCAGTGTGGAAACAGAGGATAACCCCAATCTGCCTCGATATATCCTCGATCTGTCCAAAGTCCTCCTTGCAGCATCAGAAGTAGTCCCTATGGGAAATATGGTGGTACCTGCTCGCCTGCGCAAGAGAGTCCTGTCAAGGGCCCATGAATCGATGACCGCAGATCATTCAGGAGTAGCTCGAACCTTGGGTCTGTTGACCGAATACTATTGGTGGACTCAGGTCAAGAGAGATGTTCATACTTATGTCAGTTCCTGTCCCACCTGTGCTAAACAGAAGCCTCTGACTGGCCATCCCTGGGGATTCCTCCAACCTTTTCACATTCCCACCGAGCCATGGACCCATTAGTCCACTGACTTCATAGTGCATTTACCTCCTTCTGAGGGGAAGACTGTGATATTGGTCACGGTCGATAGATTTTCGAAGATGGCCCATTTTGTGCCCCTCACTAAGTTACCAACAGCGCCTGAACTTGCAAGTCTCTTCACCCAACACATTTTCCGCCTACACAGGCTTCCTCTCCATGTTGCCTCAAACTGAGGTCCGCAGTTTATGGCTAAATACTAGAGAGTTCTCTGTAGGAAATTAGGGGTCCAACTGACTTTACGACAGCTTTCCACACCCAAGGCAATGGCCAAGCAGAGCACACAAATCAGACCTTAAAAGCCTTCCTCTTTACCTTTGTGGGAGACCTCCAAGACGACTGGGTAGCCTTATTGCCGTGGGCAGAGTTATCTTACAACCGCCATAGGCATTCTGCTACTAACTTGTCTCCCTTCCAGTTGGTCTATGGGAAAAGCCTTAGACTTCCCTTGCCCTTGCCTCTGATGGTCCCATCCTCTGCAGTGCAACTTACAGCACGACAGTTACATGATCTTTGGAGATCCACCCAGGTGAAGCTTCGTCAGACTGCCGCTACTGCGAAGAAATATGCTGACAGGCTACAACGTCCTGCTCCTGTCTTTCTCCCGGGAGATAAGGTATGCTTGAGCACCAGGAACAACCGATTACACATTCCCTCTATGCGTCTTGCTCCCAGGTATATTGTCCCATTCTCTGTAGCAGAGCGAGTGGGTATAGTTTCCTACTGTCTATGCCTTCCATCCACCCTGAGGATCCACAACATCTTCTATGTATCTCTCCTCAAACCCTTGATCCTCTCTGTCTTCCAAGACAAGCCTCCTGAACCCACTATCACAACAGCTGAACAAGACGTCATCTATAAGGTGAAGGACATGTTAGACATGCAGTTCCACCATCTTAGATGGGAGTACCTCCTCTCCTGGAAGGGGTATGGCCTCGAGGAGAATACGTGGGAGCTGGCCTCTAACATCCTGGACAAGACCCTCCTTTGCCAGTTCTACTTGGACCACACTGGAAAGCCCAAGCCCCCGGGAAGGAGGAGTAGAGTGGGGGTACTGTTTCAGTCCCATCCTCTGCAGTGCAACTTACAGCACAACAGTTACATGATCTTTGGAGATCCACCCAGGTGAAGCTTCGTCAGACTGCCGCTACTGCGAAGAAATATGCTGACAGGCTACAACGTCCTGCTCCTGTCTTTCTCCCGGGAGATAAGGTATGCTTGAGCACCAGGAACAACCGATTACACATTCCCTCTATGCGTCTTGCTCCCAGGTATATTGTCCCATTCTCTGTAGCAGAGCGAGTGGGTATAGTTTCCTACTGTCTACGCCTTCCATCCACCCTGAGGATCCACAACATCTTCTATGTATCTCTCCTCAAACCCTTGATCCTCTCTGTCTTCCAAGACAAGCCTCCTGAACCCACTATCACAACAGCTGAACAAGACATCATCTATAAGGTGAAGGACATGTTAGACATGCGGTTCCACCATCTTAGATGGGAGTACCTCCTCTCCTGGAAGGGGTATGGCCTTGAGGAGAGTACGTGGGAGCTGGCCTCTAACATCCTGGACAAGACCCTCCTTTGCCAGTTCTACTTGGACCACACTGGAAAGCCCAAGCCCCCGGGAAGGAGGAGTAGAGTGGGGGTACTGTTTCAGTCCCGGGCCGTGCCCCGGTCACTCCACCTACCTCAGGGATGGTCCGGGCCGCTACGGTGTCTGTTCGGCCTACACAGGCCTGCCTAGCTTTGATCCGTGGCGTTCCTTCCTCGAGGGAAATGCCGTTGATGCTTAGGAGCTAGTCCCACCCCTAGGTAAGCATTTGCGCAGGGGCTCAATACTTAAAGGGGCCAGCGTGGGAAAGCACTGCACTGTCCAGGGGAGACATCAGACGCTCTCAGAGTATTTAAACCCTGCAACAACTCCACTCCTGGCCTTGCAACGAGGTTCATTCTTCCTAGAGTTGCTAGATACTGTACCTGGCTTCTGACTTCAGCTTTTGTCCACTTGTTCCTGACTTCAGCTTTCATCCAGGAGGTCTCACCTAAGTTCAAGCGGCTCGGGACCTCACGAGCTCCTCTCGGGGGGACCGTGGGCTTCCAGTGGTGAAGTTCCGGTTGGCCTCCTGGCTCCAGCTCTACTCTTCTCTATCCTATGGAACTCCTCCTCCGACACCTGCCCACAGGAGACCGCTCGTAAGTCCAAGTGGCCCGGGTCCTCACGGGCTCCTCCTGGGGGGACCTCAGATATCCAGTGGTGAAGATCTTCCTAGTCTCCTGCCTGTGCTGCCTCCCAGCTTTGACATCCACTGTGGGCCTTCCCACAGTGCATCATCATCTATCCTAGTTGGCTCAAGGTTCCACGAATCCAACAATCTCTGAGCTCTCTTAGTATCCTGGGATGTACCTCATCCTGTCCATGGCCTTGTCCACTTATTCTAGCTCTTCCCATACATTGGGGCCAATGCAATACAGTGCGCTCAGCCGAGCGCACTGTATAATCTGCAGTTGGACCTGGATTATATAGGCACTATCTAATCCGCTTATGCAATAAGGGGATTAGCACCTCTACAACACATGTCTAACGTGGAGTGAAACTAATAGCGCTCATCACTTGCAAATGCATGTGAATGAGGCTATTAGCTATTCACTCTCAATGCAAAAAAAAATGTGCATCTAGGATGCACATTTTTTGAACAGAAACTAATGCTTGCACAGAGCAGGTGTTAATTGCCGAGCACTCCTTAAAGTAGTACAGAAAAGCAGAAAAAAATGCTTTTCTGTACTGCCTCCTACTTAATATCTTCACGATATTAAGTAGGAGGAAAAATATTTAATAATGTAAGTAAAAAAAAAGTGCCGGCATCAGGTGCAGGAAACAGATGCTCAATTGACAAGCGTCTGTTTCCTGAACCCCTGGCTATGCACCATTTAGGAAAACCGATGCCAATAAATTTGGCATCGGTTTTCCTAACTGATGGACAGCCAATGCTCTCAGGCTCCCGTTATCAAGGAGGTACTAGAGGCACAAGCGACCCTAGTGCCTCCTTGATAATGCGACCCCTAATTTAAATATTGAATGGCAGCTCCAGGAGGGGCGCCTGGGGGCATGTTAGGAAAGCAGGCGCTGACTGGTCAGAGCCTTCTTTCTGTGCATATAAATAGCATTGGACCCATTCTCTTCTGTAAAAGGAGTTGCATCTACCGCATTCCCATATACAGTTTTGTCAACCAGCAATGGTCCTTCTCCATGTTGTTCTTTAGTGAACACAGAACTGAAGATATTTGTTTAATATTTCTGCCATTTCTTCAACTGTCTCTACACCTTGCTCCTTGTCACCTTTCAATTTCTCTATACCATTTTGGACCTTCCTTCTTTCTCTGATATATCTGAAAAATGTTGTCACCTTGCTTTACCTCTTTGGCAATCCTTTCCTCCATATGACCTTTTGCTTCCCTGTAGTGGATGAGTAGCCTAGTGGTTAGAGCAGCAGGCTACAAACCAGGAAAACCAATGTTGAAGTCCTACTGTTGCTCCTTGTGACCTTCAGCAAGTCATTTTACCCTCCATTGTCTCAGGCCCAAATTTAGAGTATAAACTCTCTGGAAATAGCGAAATACCTACAGTACCTGAATGTAATCTGCTTTGAAGTACCAGAAAAGTGGGATATATTTTTTTTTTATTTATTGAGTTTTATATACCGTCATTCGGATTCATCATCATAAAGCCATCATAACGGTTTACAAAAATACGAAGGTTACAAGGTTAAGGGGATTAACAGGGTTAAACATAGATGAATCATATGCTAGTTAGTTACTGTTATGTTTTATGTTTCATTTCTTGGTTATAATCTATAGTTGAGATGTTCATTTATTCATGTAATCTTCAGGATGGAGTGGAGGGTGAAGATGTTGTGTTGTTCATTGGCTGAGCTGGTATGCTTTGTTGAACATCCATGTTTTTAGATCTTTTTTGAATGTTTTTTAGGTTTTCTTGGGTTCTGAGTTCAGTTGGTAGGGAGTTCCAGAGTTTTGGGCTACCTGGAGATATTGCTGTTTTGGGTTGAGGTGAGTTGATTGGAACACGTAGGTGGTGTTTTTAGAAGTCCCTTATTTGCTGATCTTAGGTTTCTGTTTGGGGTATGTAGTTTTATAGAGGAGCTTAGCCAATTTTCTTGTTTTTCATATATAATTTTATGAAGGATGAATAATACTTTGTATTCAATCCTGAATCTTATTGGTAGCCAATGTAGTGAAATAAGGGTTGGAGTGATGTGGTCATGCTTTTTGGATCCAGTGAGGATTCTTGCAGCTGTGACTGTAGGATCTGGAGTGGGCAAATAGTGTTTAGAGGTAAGCTGAAAAGGAGTGAGTTACAGTAATCTATGTTGGAGAAAATTAGTGATTGAAGGATTGATATGAAGTCATTATTGGAAAGAAGGTTTTAAGTGACGGAGTGCAAGTAGTTTATGATATCCGTCTTTGATTTTTGTTGTGATATGGTTTTTGAAGGAAAGTTCTCTGTCAATTATTACTCCAAGGTTGCGAGCAATATTGGATGGAGATACAGCCGTATTTTGGTTCATTAGGTTGAGAGGTGGTATTTGACGAGCTTCCTTCTGTCTAATAAAATCATTTCAGTCTTGTCAAAGTTATATAAAACAAATACTTTTTTTCTTCATCTCCCTCAGTTTCACCAGATATTCTTCCCTGTGTTCCTCTTTTTGGGATAATTTATACTTCCTGATCGCTGTTCTTTTTGCCTTTATTTTTTCAGTCATCTCCTTTGTGTACCAGATCAGTTTCTTTTTCCTTGTACATACAGATTATTGCCTTTGTAATAGTTCCTTTTAATTTGGCCCTCTGTTGTTCCACCTCACCCATTTTCTCTCAGTCTTCTAGTTCTTCCTCCTTGTACATCCATATTTTGTCAAAGTCTGTATTTTTGAAATTCAGAACTCGGGTCTTTCTGTGACTTCTTTGTTTCTCATTTGCGATATCAAACCATATCCTCGGATTCCCATTGATGCTCAGGTGAGCATCTGTCTGGAAATTAGAGACAATATTCCCTTTAGTGAGTACCAGGGCAAGTATCACACCCTCTCTTGTGGGTTCAATTACCATTTATTTGAGCAGAGTCCCTTGAAGGCATCCACTATTTATCTACTTCTTGCAGATTCCACAGAAGAGATACTTCAATACACATCCAGCAGATTAAAACCTCCAACAAACAACACTTCTACTTTCTTTTCCACCTTTTGGATGTCTTTCACCAGATCTCGATCCAGGGCTTCAGTTTGGATTGGAGGCCTGTAGACCATTAATATATTTTTTTTATATTAACTGCTACTCCACCCCTTCTTCTGTCCTCTCTGTCGTTCCTTAATAAATTATAACCCGAAATGGCCATATCCTAGTCATGAGACTCTCTGAACCATATCTCCTTAATGGCAACAATGTCCAAGTCCGCCTCCACCATTAGGACCAGCAGATCTGGGGTGCAGGCTACAAGCATTTGTGGAGAGCCGAACAAGATAGAGCATTCATCAGTAAACAGGACCTTCCAAGTATAATTGTTCAAATACAGTTTTCTTATATACTCAAGACACAACTGAAATATTGTTGCAAAGGACTATCATAACTTCTGCACGCATATCACAAATTTGTATAAGCGCATTTTGAACAGGTCATGCTTAATCATGGGTCCAAACATTTTTGTACCTTTTTTCAGTTTTAGTTTTATTAATTTTTGCAAATAAAATGAAGCTATTACTTCCCTTTCTTAGGTGGCAAGCAGGTAGCCTGAGAAAGGGAAGTAATAGCTTCATTTTATTTGAAAAAATTCATAAAACTAAAACTAAAAAAGAATACAAATTTTTGGACCCATGATTAAGCATGACCTGCTCAAAATGCACTTATACAAATTTGTGATGTGAGTGCAGGTGTTATGATCAGGGACGGCTCAAGGTAACCTGCTGCCTGAGGCAAGGAAAAAGATGGCACCCCCCCCCACAATAAAATATTTCAAAACAGCAGAGACATCAAACAACACTAAATTATTAAAACTAATAAGGCTTTTAAAAATCTCCTACTTTCCATCAGGTAAATACAGTACAGTGCACTCCGCACTGTTAGCCCGTGTTTGGCCGCGTGTTTTCGATGCGCTATTTTTACCTCTTATACAGCTGTAAGGGGTAATAGCACGTCGAAAACATGCGGCCAACCCCCCTGAAACTAATAGCGCCTGCAACATGCAAATCTATGTTGATGGCCCTATTAGTTATTCCCGCGCGATTCAGAAAGTAAAATGTGCAGCCAAGCCACACATTTTACTTTCAGAAATTAACGCCTGCCCAAAAGCGTTAATTTCGGCCGACACCGGGAAAGTGTACAGAAAAGCAGTAAAACCTGCTTTTCTGTACACCCTCTGACTTAATATCATAGCGATATCAGAGGCCCCAAAAGTAAAAAAAAAGTAAAAATTACAAAAAAAAATTACAAATCTGCCTGTGGCCTGTGGGTTGGAAGATGGACGCTCAATTTTGAGGGGGGCGGTTTTCTGAACCCGTAGCTGTCAGTGGGTTCGAGAACCGACTCCAGTAAAATTGAGTGTCAGCTGTCAAACCCGCTTATGTCAAAAAGAAGGTGCTAGGGACCCTAGCACCTCCTTTTACCATGGGCCCTCCTTTGCATGTTGCTCCCTCCTGAATCGAGAACATAGGAGAGTGGCCTGTGCGCATGTCAGGAGAGCAGGTGCTTTCCAGCAACTTTTACTGAATCTGCCTGTTTATCAGGTAGCTGTAGATTTCCACTCACCCTGAGATTGTCATAGATTAGTGGATGGAGGGAAGAGCAAACAAAGGGGGTCATTTATCAAAATGTGATAAGGTGTTAATGCATGTGATAGCACTATATCATATGGTGCAATGCAAATTCAGTATTTGAGATGAGAGAGAGAGAGAGAGAGAGAGAGAGAGAGAGAGAGAGAGAGAGAGTGAGAGAGTGTGCCTGGCTATAATGGCAGTCCCATAGGTAGGTATTTGTATCCCTATGGTAGGCCCACCTAGTAACTCGAGGTGGGGTTTAGGTATGAGTGTAGGGGGTTAGGGGCCACTTTGACATTCTATGTGACACATACGAACAGAACAGTGGTCTCTTGTGAAGATTTGATGACCTTCGGAGTGAGGAAACTCACTCCAAGATGAGATTTGTACAATGTTTTCTCCACCTAGCTTGATGTTACCCAGGTAGAGAGTCCATCAAGCTAGGTTGAGAGAACACTGCACAAATCTCATCTTGGAGTGAGTTTCCTCACTCCGAAGGTCATCAAATCTTCACAAGGGACCACTGTTCTGTTCGTATGTGTCACATAGAATGTCAAAGTGGCCCCTAACCCCCTACACTCATACCTAAACCCCACCTCGAGTTACTAGGTGGGCCTACCATATGGATACAAATACCTACCTATGGGGATGACATTACGGCCAGGCTCTCTCTCTCTCACTCTCTTGCTCTCTCACTATCAAAAATGGTCCACCCAGTGGTCATATGCAGAAAATACAACAGGCCTGACACCTATCACAAATTCAGATAATGTTATCTCAATGTCCACTAACTTAGCTCTTCACATAGGCAATTAGCACAAATTGGAATAAACTGAATTTTTGCATAAACCACACCCCTTTTGCAATTGCATGCGGTACTTACCACATTTTGATAAATCCAGGCCAAAGTTTCTTCTTCTGCCATATAAGCACATAGGTCATTCACACAAACCCAGTCACTCATGCACGCTCTCTGTCTTACTCACAGACATACAAACCCAGCCACCCATGCACTCTTTCTCTCTCATACGCATACCCATGCACTCTCGCATACACAAACTCAGTCCATGATCTCCTTTTCTTTGGGTTGCCAGCAGGATGGGATCCATCGTGCTCTGTGTAGCCTTTATATTTCTTATAGCCAATAGCCCTGCCAGCACCAGGCCCATTTTTTTCTGAGGTCACTGGCAGGATAGGGAGCACTGATGGTTTGTCCTTTGTTTCAGGCTGACACATTTGTGAGGCCTCCAAGCCTTTTCTCTTCTTCGAGTCATCTTTGACATGGGAGTCCAACGACGGCTCTCTTGGCATCTTTCCTTCTTCAGGCCACCGATGACCCTGTGGGGCTTCTTCTTTTCTTTAGGCCTTGCTAGACTTTTTTTTTTTTTTTGCTCTGTTAGACGGCGCAGAAGGGCCCCCTTCTTTTTTCTTTTGGCTGATGGAAGTGCGCGGGGAGCCGGCCTATGGCTGAGTGGTGCTTCTTGGGGAGGTGCGCGGGGGAACAGGACTATACCGACGTATTTCTGCTTGGGGAGAAGAGCAGGAAGCCTGCCTGAACAGCCGCAGCTGTCACCTACACAGCAGACCATGAAGAACCTAGGGGGAAACTCCAGGGCTGCAGGGCTGGTGATGGTCGCAGCAGGTCTGCGAGTATAAAGCCGCTGTGACCAATACTGACCTATGTGATTGGCCAGACCGCACCCCTCCCATCCTGACCTGATGTGGAGCTCTGGACAGTTGGTACCCTAAGCACAATGCATTAGGTACAGAACCTCAAGTCTTAGCTCTGGTAACATGAGGAATTGAGTCAGATGAGGCAGAAGCTGCAGGGGCATTTTTTGGGGGAAGGCTATTTTTTGCCGCCTCAAAATTCTACCACCTGATGGTCCATTGCAGCAACTTTTTAGTTGTAGATTTCATTTTTTTTATTATAAGAAAACTGTATTTGAGCAATGATACATGGAAGATCCTATTTATTGATGAATGTTCTATTTTGTTTGGTTCTTCACATGATTTGCATACTACGTTTTTGACTCTTCTCTATTTTGTGATTTACAAGCATTTGTGGTCATAACTTTCCCACGTTCGTCCCTCAGTCATAGTCACCTTTTCTGCTCCTTTGCTTAAGTGTGTAATGGAGAGCTTATTGATTTTGATATTATCTACTCTCGCTTCCTGTATTGCTTAAGGGGTGACATTGTATAGGTGATTGATAAATATTAATAAAATAAATGAAATTGTGATGTGAAACTGTATTATCTGAAAATATTAACGAGTAAGTCAGCAGAGATGTAATGTGTAATACAGCGGCTATTGTGCAATTATTGTGTAATTAATTATAAATGACAACAAATGAAGAACAGCCATGCTTTTTGAATAGATGCATGATTCCATTTTTTATATCAGAATATTATATATAGATTAGTTGAATTTCTATGTTTATTGTACTGTATTAAAGAGCATACTAATGGATAACTTGGAAGTTGTTTTTGTTGACAGTCTAGACTTGACAAAATATGCTTAATAAACACTTATGCTTATACTTTGCGGGAAAGTTTTCTGATTAATTTTTATATCTAGTAGCACAAAGCTTTTACCCGTAGTATCGCTATGTTCAATCAAACTTTGAAACTCTGCATGTCTGTTTGGCAAAAACAAGGTATTATCAAATAAGTAGAACAACTGGTTATTCTAGCAGAATAATTTACAAGGAAACATTGCAGGTAGCTTCCCTAAGGCAACTGCATTTTAAAACCAAGTTTTGCTAGGAATGAGAAACAAGAAATAAACTTTTCAAAGGTCTTACATTTCAAAATGAAGATTTTCTCAGATAAAATCTGGATTAGTCTTACCCTGAAAAGGGGAGAAAGGTTTTCAGATAGAGGAAAGATGAGTTAACCAGGAGACATATGGTCTATAAACTGTAGATGAGTAAACTCCAGCTTCTACCACAACATAATTTTGTGATTTAATAAAAGGTATCAGTAATAGATAAAGACAATATTTTTTGATTATTTTCTATGCAATAGAAGTCATGCAAAGAATTTATTTTAGCATGCATTTACTAAAATAGTTAATATGCAAGCTAGGGTTGTACAAGGGTAAAAATTTGTTTTGTTTTTTTTGTTTGTTATTGCGGTGTTTTTCCCCACAATTTCATTTCATTGAATATTTAGTTTACAAAACAAAATAACATTAAAAACTAGGGATGTGAATCATTTTTCTGATGATTGAAAATATCATACGATATTTTCAAACTCGTCAGAAATCGGGGCTCCCCCAAAACCGATAGGAAACCCCACAAAATTGTTTGTGGGGTTCTCATCATTTTGGGGCAGGGCGGGAAAAATGGCACACAAAAATAACCCCTAAACCCACCCCGACCCTTTAAAACACATCCTTTAGCATCCCCCACCCTCCCAACCCCCCCAAAACTTTTTTAAAGTACCTGGTGGTCCAATGGGGGTCCCGGGAGCAATCTCCCGCTCTCGGGCCGACGGCTGCCACTAATCAAAATGGAGCTGATGGCCCTTTGCCCTTAGCATGTGACAGGGTATCCATGCCATTGGCCAGCCCCTGTCACATGGTAGGAGCAATGGATGGCCGGTGCCATCTTTTGCCACTGATGCGACTAGGCCTTTCCCCAGTTCCCTCCCAGCCCTCTCCAATAGTGGAGCAGACTGGAAGGAAACTTCATAAACACCTAGCTAACCTTCCTCCCTTTTCTCTTCTCCACTCTGACCCCTAAATCCATCTAACTAACCTAATTT